>NW_007248756.1:535991-626972 GCF_000164805.1 Carlito syrichta
ATGTATCTTTTCCCTTCCTCTTCATCTGCTTGAGTCTTATAAATCACACAAAACCAAGTATGTTGACCTACAGGAATTTTTCCCTTTTCTGAACTACTACAGTACTATATTCTCTAACTTCTCTCAGTCTCAGTATTTTCACAATAACTTAGGGTACATGATACCTGCTTTCATAAGACTAATGTGAGGATCGAATGGTATTATATACGTATATATGCCTTGACATTTTTGAAAACTTTTTAGTAAATCACATGTGAATTATGATGTGTGTGTGTGTGTGTGTGTGTGTGTGTGTGTGTGTGTGTGTGTGTGTGTGTGAGTATCTGGCCCAGTAGTAGAAAGACTATTGGGCCTTATTAGATAAATGGCTACTTTTTTTTGTAGAGCTTTCCTAGGACAGCTAGTTGTACTACTCCAGATAAGATAGTGTAAAATATTAACTAGGATCTATATAGTTTCAAAGCAGGAAGTTTATTATGTCAGAAAACATTAATATTGGAGCAGATAAAAATCCAGAAAAAAAGTTGCAGAAATCTAAACTAAATAGACAGTACCAAGATTATAGGTTCAGTGCTGATTCAGGAAGTAATATTGCTAACAGAGCTGATCCAATATGGAGGTCTTTCTCTGGATGACTTGAATTATTTGTTAACTTATGATTGAGTCTCCAAAGTGCTTGAACCTGGGTGAACATTGTCATCCCAACAGGAACACACTCTCACAGCTAAACTATCAATACAAATAAATTATTGGAATAAAAAAGTCATATTTTCTCTTTTCCTTTATCAGTGTTACTGTACTTTTTGTATTTTTAACACACTGACTCAGTACAAAAGATAACAGAAATGGTAAAAATAGTCAAAGCTGCTCAGGATAAAGTAAGGGCAAAATAAGCAGCACTGGAATATTAAAGCTGAATTCAGGAAGGAAATAAGGTCAGAATATTGAAAAGATTTAAATGAAAGAAGAAAATTTAAAAATCTTTAAACCAAAATAAGGTTAATGTTAGCTGGAAGATAGATGTCAGTCAAAGAGACTCTCAAAGCAAAATGAAGAAATGTAGCATTTACAGTTCATGGTGAGCCTGAAATCACATACTCCAAGATCTAATGAAGCGAAAGAAACCATCAAGAGAGTAAGAAGACAATCCACAGAATGGGAAAAAAGATTTGCCAACTGGATATATGACAAAGGCTTAACATCTAGAATCTACAAGGAACTCAAACGTGCCGAAAGGAAAAAAACAAACAGCTCCATTAAAAAGTGGGCAAAAGACATGAATAGACACTTCTCAAAAAAAGATATATGGGCACCCAACAGACATGAAAAAGTGCTCAACCTCATTCATCATCAGAGAAATGCAAATCAAAACCACATTGAGATATCATCCAACCCCAGTAAGAATGGCCATCATTAATAACACAAACAGCAACAGATGTTGGTGAAGATGTGAAAAAAAAGAATGTTTTCATTTGAAGTCTTAATGGCAGCCTCTGTTATAGTGAACATTTTATAAAGACGCAGACTATTTGCCAGAACACTTGGCTATTCACACCTTAAACAAAATAAATGCAGCTCTCACATTGGGTGTTTATGAAATTATTTTTTCATATGCTTTACAGTGACATATCATTGTGAATTTTGCTGGAATTAATTGATAACAAAGAGGTCAACACATTTTTTTGGCAAGTATTTTCATAATCTCCTGGTCTTTCTGTGTACTTTTTGTTTCCCACTAGTTATTTGTTCCTGAACCTAATTTTTCGCATCTAAAAAAGTCTACCTTTTAGGTTTATTGTGAGAATTAAATAAAAGAATATTTATCATATTTAGGCTAGGCCCCTACCCATTTTGAGCACTCAGTACATGTCAACTATACTCAGCAAGGGCTTAATGTCCAAAAACTGAATTACCTCTCTAAAAACGACTTCCCTCTTGACCACTGAGCATATATATCCTAATTATTTGCTCTGTGAACAATAAAATATTGTTTTTCTAGAGTTTTAAAGTTTTACATTTTTAAGAATTAAGATCACATGATCTTCACATTATACTTTTTTCCTGTTTCCTTCTACCCTTTCTCTGGATGTACTTATCTGAAGGAAGTATGAGTCTTTTATGTTGGTCTTCCTGAATTCAGGCTCTATCTACTTATATGTATTACTTTTGCAGTTGTTTGTTGCTCTTTAAGCTATTTTTCAGCCAGGCTCGGTGGCTCAGCCTGTAATCCTGCACCTTTGGGAGGCTGAGGTGAGTGGATTGCCTGAGCCCGTGGGTTCGAGACCCGCCTGGGCAGCAATACCTCATCTCTACAATAAATCAAAAAATCAGCCAGGCATGGTAGTGCATGCCTGTAATTCCGGCTACTTGGAAGGCTGAGGCGGAAGGATCGCCAGAGCCCAGCAGGTCGAGGCTGCGGTGGCCGGAAGCGGCCACTGCACTCCAGTCTGGGCGACAGAGTGAGACTCCAACTCAAAAAAAAAAAAAAAAGCTATTTTTCTACTACTGATTCTTTAGAATGGAAGGCAGGAGATATCCATTTGATATTTCATACAATTCCAGTCAATCAGTGACAGTGTTATGTGGTAGTTTATTTTAGGTGAGACAATAGGAAAATTATAAAATTTGAAGATAGTGGAAAAGTACTGGAGTTGGAGTCAAGATAATTGAATATGAGATTCAAATACACCATAAACTAGATTTTCCACATGACATCAACTTCATTGGATTTGTTACCCTCTATTAATGTAAACTTAGCCTAACTCTGCTTCCATATGGCAATGAATTGTATTCCTGTAACAAATATCTGAGCCTCAGCCAATCATAGCAGCTGATATTTCAGCCAATCACAGGTCACAAATTGACAAAGTATGTCCTAATAAGGCAAATTTCAACTGTAACCAAATAGGGCTATTTTTGTAAGTCACTTTTGTTTTCTGGCTATAAACATTCCCTGCCTGCTGTGTGAAGTGGAGCTCTACTTTTAGTCCTGAGGGCTACAGGGCTTATTAATTTTTTTTTTGTCTGCTCAGTTAAACTCAGTTAAATCTAATGTACCAACACTTCTTTTTATCACATCTAGTGAACAGAAGAAAAAAAATACACCAAAAAATTTAAGTTTACAATACTCATCAGGATTTACAAGTATGTTTAGAAGGTCAATGAATTTTGACTCCACATAATTATTCTAAACAGGCAAATATTCATGTCCTCCTCCCTTACCCTCACAGACTTCTTTCTTATTTTCTGAAAAGGGGCCAAAATAATGGCAATAAAGAACCTTAAGATAACTGTTACTCCTCATAATTGGTTGCACAGTTATTTCACTTTTTAAAAGCAGATACCACTTGTGTGTTACATATTTTTTAATGTTTCACAACGTTAAATATGGTATTATTATTTATCTTATTTGAAAACAGAGGCTTGAAGTCAACAGTAACATGCCATGCTTTATTACTTCATATTTTGAGCAGGATATTGGGTTTTACCAAATGCAAATAAAATGCTGTGAACTATCTTCATTTGATGAGGACAAACAAGAGGTATTCTTCAATTTTTTTAAGCAAGGTTGTACCAGAGTAGATCCTATTTTTGTTTCCCTATAGGGATTTTCTGGAATGATTTTAATTCTTTAAGACCTTTGTGTTCAAACACATATTTGACAAAAAGATGCATACATATTGTGAGTGTGGAGAGAGAGAGAAAGAGAGAGAGAGAGAGAGAGAGAGAGAGAGAGAGAGAGAGAGAGAGAGAGGAAAGATCTCAGTCCTTTGTGTCATTTCCAGATTCCAATAAATTAGAAAGTGGTTCCTTCCATGATAGGAGTGAATAGACATAGGTAAATATCTCACTGAAGTTTTGTGCTAGCGCAGACTACACAATAAGAGCACAAAACCAATTTATACTTTTCTTTTTTTTCTTCCTTATAGTGTTTGTAAATTTGATTTGTGCAGTAGCACACCCCTATCCTTTCTTTCACCTACTGAGGTTTCCACTGCCTGAAATTAACTGTAGTCTGAAAACATTAAGTGAAAAATTCTAGAAATAAATTATTCGTGTTGAAATTGCACTTTGTATTGAATAGCATGAAGAAATTTTGCACTATCCCACTCCATACCACCTGGGATATGAATCATACTTTGTTCATCTTATCTGTAGTGTAGCCCATACTCAAGAGTTGGTCACCCACGTCCTCTGCTTCTGACATCCAGCCACCAACATCATCATGAATCCATGCTCACAGATGACTTGAAGCAGATGTCACCTCTGACACAGCATCAGAAGGTCAATAATAGCCAATTGCTCTGTCACAATTCCTATGTCATTCATCTCACTTAATCTCATCGCGAATGTATTTTATCATCTTATATAATCACAAGAAGAAAAGGGTGAGTATGGTACAATAAAATATTTTGAGAGAGAGATAGATTTATGTAACTTTTATTACAGGGTATTGTTATAATTGTTCTATTTAATTATTAGTAACTGCTGATAATCTCTTATTGTGCCTAATTTATAAGATAAACTTTATCATAATTGTATATGTATGAGGAAAAGACAGTATGTATAGTACAATCACAGTTTCAAGCATCTACTGGAGTCATGGAATCTATTTCCCGTGCATAAGGAAGAACTTCTGTACTTTACCTTTTTTTCTCCTGCCATAAAATACAGTCCTTTGCCAGAGATAATTTTTTTTAAAGAAAAGGTATGTCTTAAAAACTTTTAAAAGGTGGAAACAGGTATTTGTCCTCTCTTCTAGTCTTGAACACCAAGTTGAATATTCTGATTCAGATCTTTTTGGTTCTTCTTTCTTTAGAGGATGTCAATACTCCTTTAAACTACAATAGACACCTCCAATACATGCAGTCTTTTTCTACTAAGTATATATATATATATAAAAGAGATCTCAAAGAATTCTTTTTAATCCATTTTTACAATGCAGTCTTTGTAGATAATAACAGTTCTGATGGCAACACACTGTCTTTTATCTTCAAGAATTCTCAAATGAAATAAAAATACTCTTATTCATTGGAAAATGTATTATACAAGTTCAACTTATTTTTAAAATTTTGCACTATGGAAAATATTTTTATCTAAACAGGAATAAAAAGAAAAGTATAGACACATTGAGAGGAAAAAAATAATTAAAACTGCTATTTACACAATTTTTAAAAAGAAAAATAAAATAATTTTATCACTTTTTATTTTAAATAATTTCATTTAAGAATTTGTATAATGTTTTTTACCTTATTACCATTCATATAGTAATTACAATAATTCTGTGAAAACTCAAGTGAAATGATTTCAAAATGTTATAAAATGTAAAATGAGAATATATTTAGTATCACATATGAGTGTAAATGAATGGAATGCAAGACATTTTATATTGTTGTGATAAAAAAGTGATTTCAAAATATTTACTTATGATAAACCAGTGGTTTTATAGTTAAATAAAAATAGAGGTAAGTTACCACACAAAACATACATATGTGTATGTACTCCATTCCTAAATTGCTTATAAGGCTACAATCATTAAATATTATTTAATTTTGTAAATATTACATATATTTATATGGTCTTCATGAAGGAATTACTAAAACAAATGAAGAAAAACAAAAAGAAGAAATATCATTTTATTTATTTATTTTAGATCAGAGTCTTGCTGTGGTGTTCAGGTTGGAGTGCTGTGGTATGATCATAGATTACTGTAATCTCAAACTCTTGTGCTCAAATAACTCTTCCACCTGAACCTCTCCAGTTGTGGAGCTACAGGTGCATGCCACCATGCCCAACTAATCTCATTTTACTTAGTAACAGGGTCTTGCTATGTTGCCCAGGTTTGTGTCCAACTCCCATCTCAAGTGATCTTCCCAACCTGTCCTTGAACTTGGCCTCCCATATTGTCTTCTTTAATTCAATAAGCATTAGTTAAGTATCCACTATGTGCCAAAGATGTTGCTAGCCTCTGGTTACATGATGGTGATCAAAATAACTTTTATATATTTAAGAGAGACGAACAAGAAAGTAATAGGAAAATTCTAGATAATAATACGTGATACATAGAAAGTTAAATAGTGTATTGATATAGTGTCTGAGATTAGATAGTCAGGAAAGATTTTGCTGAGGATGTGACAGTTGAGCTAACACTCATATGACAAGAAGATGGTCCAAATATAGACTGAGATTAGGATAAGTTAGAGAGCAGTATTCCAAGCAGAGAAAAATGCATGTGCAAAGGTCCTGAAGTAAGAATATGCTTGGTATGCTTGAGGATAAGAAAGGAAGAGGTGTGTATTTATGACCATGGGCTGGGACTTTACAATATATCATATAAAAGTAGGCCAAGATGAAATGTTATAAAGTATTTACAGACATGAGGGGAAGGAATTCTGCTTCTATTCTACTGGCAATGAAAAGTCACTAGAGTATTAAACATCAGTGTGTTGTGATTATTATTTTTCTCCTTTTTCCTTTCTTTCTATTCTTATTCTTCAACCCTCCCAGCACAGGCACTTTGTGGCTATAGATGTGACTCTTTGTCTCTCTCTTGCTCTCTCTTTCACTCTCACTGTTGTTCCCTCTACCTCCAACATTCTCCTGACTTCCTATTACGTATATGAGATAAAGTTCATATATATTACATATGAATTACATAGTATTTCATTAAATATTTCCATGAACATGTTCTACAAATACATGAACTAAAATATTTAAATAGGAAAAAAAAAAGTTTGATTTTTAGAAGAGTGAGATAATTATAACCAGCATCTAAGTCATGAGGGATGTTGGTGAGTTAAGCGTAAATACTGCAGGCAAAAACAAGACAATACTTAGACAAAAAACAAACAGAAATTGCAATCTGGTTTTGTTAATTTTTTTATTTTAATAACCATAGTTTGGGTTCCTGGGAAACAGACTCTAGAATAGAAATTAGCATAAAGGGAGATTTTTAGGAAAGACTCTTGGAGTGTGTATCTATGGAATAAGGGTAAGAAAGGAAGAGTGCGCAGAGAGAAGGTTATCACTGATACATTCTCAGCAAAAAGCTCATTTGATTCCCTGGGAGTTCTAAAGATGGATTACTCTTCAGAACTGTGTCAAGTCAGGACAAGAGGGTTTGGCCTCTATATCCCAGTATGAACTAATCACTGGGTTCGGGCTACTCAAGAAAAATGACAGAATACTGGGCAAAGCAATTACTGAGAAGAGTTTACAGCTGGGAACTCTCTGTCAGCAGCATTGTCTGCAGCTGTGAAGATAAACCATTCTTTCCGGAATGGGAATCTGGGTGGACTATCACAACTTCACTCTATTCCGTGTAATCTTTATATATTTGTTAAACATGACGGCTGATCTCCAAATTATCTTTCAAACCACCTCACATTTTCCATGTGGCAGATATGGACAATGGTCACCAAAGATGTTCACCTTATAATATTAGGGGCCTGTGAATATGTTAATTTATATGGCAAAAGGGAATTTTCAAAAGTAATTCACCTCAGAGTTCATACTGGATTATAAAGACAAAGTTTGTTGTAAGTAAAAATGAAGCAGGAGATTCAGAACCAGACAAGGAGATGTAACCACAGAAGTGGAGGTCAGAATAATGCTATTGCTGACTTTGATATATAAGGGGGCTGTGAGCCGAGGAATGTACTCAGCCTCCAGAAATCCAAGAGACAAGTGAATTGATTATTTCCTGGAAACTCCAGAAGGAAATGACATCTTGATTTTAGCTCTGTGAGATCTGTTTTGAACTTTGGAACTATAAGGTAATACATTTATATTGATTTAAGCCACTACATTTGTGGTCTTTTGTTACAGCAACAATAGGAAACTATACACATCTCAAGTCCAACTTTTTATCTGTGGGCTCTTTCTTTCTATCATCTTTTACTTGTTACTGTCATGATCCATTCTTCTCAGTCCAATCTAAATCAACCCTGCCCAGAGCAGTGACTCATGTCTGTAATCCCAGAACTTTGGAAGACTGAGGCAGGAAGATCATTTTAGCCCAGGAGTTCAAGACTAGCCTGGGTTACACAGCGAGTCATCATCTCTACAACAAAATGAAAATTTAGCCAGGCATGGTAGCACTCGCCTATAATCCCAGCTACACAGGAGGCTGAAGAAGAAGAATCTCTTGAAACCAAGAGGTCGAGGCTGCTGTGTGCCCTGATCATGCTACTGCACTCCAGCCTGGGTGACATGGTGAAACTCTGACTCAAAATCAATCAATCGATTAAACAACCAATTAACCTCACTTACTCCTGTCAGCCAAACATCCAACTTGGTCTTTGGGACTTTGAAAAATAAGTGAAGAGAGGCTAAAGGATGTTGGTGGAGTATTTTCAAAATCACACAACATTCATGCAGATATTTCACATTTGTGGACTGCATCTATAATATATATTGTGGAGGAAAAATTAAGACAATGAAGATGTTAGTTAATGGATTCATTCATTGAAGATAAATGTATCATATCTATATATGCCAGTATCTATACAAGTAACAGAGGATACAATATTAGGCCAAATAATACAGTTACCACTTTAGTATCTATTGGAGAAACTAAGAGTTCATTAAATACATGTTATGGGGCAACCCCTTCAGGTCCTCTCCTACTGTGGAAACTCTTCTGTCCTCTCAATAAATCCTGCTTTCTATACATAAATAAATAAATAATAAACAAATAAATGTTATGGTACAAAAATAACAAATGACATATTTAGAAATCGATCATGCTATGAATAGAAATAACAAGGAGATTTGTTACAAAGAACAGGGCAACTTGCAAGAGAAAGCGAGGGTTAAACAAAGATCTGAAGGAAAATGAGGAGTTTGGTAGGTAATGAGAAAATAAAAAAGTGTTCTCCAAAACAGGCATGTAAACAATTCTGGTCTTTATTCTAATGCTAATAGGAAAATATTGATATCTTTTAAATAGAGGAGGGGGCGTGATTATACATGCATTTTGAAAAGTTCATTCTAGTCTAGCTGGAGGGATCAGAATAATAAAGGGAAGCTAATTAGGGAACTACTTTAAATATCAAAAATGATAATAGTTGCACTATGGTGGTGGTGGTGTTAAGGAAGATGGGGGAGGTTGATGGATTAAATACACATATTAACAAGGTTTGGTGGTAGAGAGACAATATCTAGCACTACATTTAATCTGTTCTCTAGATCCACTCTCCTATCTTCCCTATTATCCTCTCATTTATGGGAGGCTGACGTGTACAGATCACATCAAGGATTGACTTGTTTTTGACTTCTGGTAGGGTCCAGTAACAGAAGTATCAACAGGAAAACAGAGTATGTAAGACAATGAATATTTATTTCTCTGGCTACCTCCCTGAAGAATCACCTTGGAAGGCTATATTCTTAATCAAAATTACTACTTCTTTGAAGGTAGCAGGACTACAGGAATGTTCTTCTAGATTCCAGAGACTTTTTTTGTAATAGAAGTGGTAAAGGGCCATCAGGTACTGTACTAATCCTCCTGGTAGCCCTACATCCTCTCCATCCTTCATAAAGACCCCTGCAATTCATATATTTTGGAATTATTTAAAATGTGGTCTGCTTTCTGTTTCCTGCTGGTACCATGACTGATAGAGTGAGAGTGGGAGATTAAATATGAAAAATAACGTATAGGGTTCTGACTATAAAAGGGGATCAATAAGGGTTTAACTCTCTGAAATTAGAAATATAGGAAGAGAACTAGAATTAAGAGAAACATCATGACTGAATGAATGAATTTTGGACATGTTGCGTTATGGCTTCCATTTACACGTTCAACTGGATATGATAAGTAGACCATTGTTCATATAAAAACAGAACTAGGCAAAGAAGTAGCATAGAACTTCTTTGTAACCATCACTCTTGATGAAGGTCATCTAGAAAGGCAATGGATGAAGAGTGCTGGAAGGAACTGGGCACAAAAATCCAATAAAATCATCTTTGCCTTCAAGGAGGTGGCCATTCTTTCTGCTCAACTGAAGTTTAAGCTTCTTGTGGGACAGAAATATGTCTGTTTCATCTTTATGCTTACCTTTCAATGGTGTACATTTTCTCTATCCACACTGCTTATGACGTAGAAGCAATCCCCTAACACCATGTCTAAAATAAAGTAGTTGCTGTGTAAGTATCATCTGAGTAAATGAATTTTGTATTATGTGTAGATTTTAATTATCTACAATACAAATAAATATGGAAAGCACAGAGAAAGCATCCCAAATAGCACCCAACAGACTTAACAACAACTTTAAATGGGCCTTTAGTGTTCTGTTGGAGAACATTACCTTGCTTTTTTTGCCCACACTGTCATTCCAGTCAGAACAATCTCATAAAGTCATAGAATTCTAGTCCAAGTTTTAAGTTCTCAACTGAAAGAAGGAATTATTTTAAGTTTAAATTCCCTAATTTCACATTAAGAATTTAGATAGCACATTCTTGAAGTTACTGTCCAATGAGTTACCAGAATAGACCATATTAAGAAAATCCAATGAGTTACCAGAATAGACCATATTGAGAATGTAAATCTCTGGAACTCACTCTGGGCAAAATTTTTCCTCTTTTTTTTAGTTATATAAAATAACTAAAAAATTGTGTTTTCTTTTGAGAAAATGGAAAGACAGAAAATCACAAAAATAAGTGTCAAATCAATCACCCTTAAACACACTAAAAATTTAACAAATATTGAAGACTGGATAATGCTCCTCTACTAAAGATGTCCATGACCTAATCCTAGTAACCTTTGTGTACATTACCTTCCATGACAAAAAGAACTTTAAAGATGCAATTAAGATTAAGAACCTTGAGGTAGAGATATTGTACTGAATTATCAGAATGGGCTTAATAGATAAGGGTCATTTAAAGTGGAAAAAAGATATAAAACTACAGTCAAAATCAGAGAGACATTTGAAGATGATATTCTGTTGGCTTTAAAGATTTCCTCCATGTGATTTCATGACCAAGAAAGGCAGATGGCTTTTAGAAGCTGAAAAACGCTGGGCTCAGTGGCTCAGCCTGTAATCCCGTGCTTTGGGAGGCTGAGGTGAGTGGATTGCCTAAGTCCGTGGGTTCAAGATCTGCCTGGGCAACTTGGCGAGACCTCATCTCTACAATAAATCAAAAATTAGGCAGGTGTGGTAGTGCACACCTGTAGTTCCAGCTACTTGGAAGGCTGAGGCGGAAGGATCGCTGGAGCCCAGCAGGTCCAGGTTGTAGTGCTGAGAGCGGCCACTGCACTCCGGTCTGGGTGACAGAGTGAGACTCCAACTCAAAAAAAAAAAAAAAATGTGTGATACAATTCAGGATTAAGTATATAAGTGGTCATCATAAAGGTAAAGTTTGGGTACCCTTATTGATGTTCCCCCCCCTCCCTCCCCTGACAGTGTCCCATTACTGCCAACCCTTTCTTATAGTATTATGTATGATAAATGTTCAGTGTTTATTTATGAGTGAATACATATAGTACACAGAAATTGTTTATGTGATAAATCACTGAGTATTATAGACTCTAAATCCATCCACATTGTTGCAAAGTCCATAATTTCATTTTTATTTTATTATATATTTTGACATTTGACAGTGCAACATTTAACCTTCATGCTCTTTTTGTTCAGATTTTTTTATAGTCTTATATCTTCAGAAATTGATATTCACATAAATATGTTGTGCAATGCAATAAAACCTTTAACATATTAGTGTAGGAATAAAACATGATTTAACTTAATTTAGAGAATTACCATTTTAATAACAGCATTTTCAAATATTTTATTTAATACGTTTTCCAGAAAGAATTTGCACATTCCTTATTAAATTTATTCTAGGACAGGTTTCATTTTTAGATATCTAAAGGTTGAACTTTCTTATAATTTCTAAAAGTATTCAGTTGGACACCATGGGCTGTCATTATGATACCAAATCTTTCTGTTAATACGTTCATATACTTTGCTTAGTTACAAGCAATTAAATAAAACAATTTCCAAAACTGTTGTTTCAATGGCAGTAGGAGAAAAATACTCCAGCTGTGGTATTTGTCAGACATCCATTATATGCATGAAATATTATTATAGTCTATGAGTAATAAGTGTTTGTTGTATGGCTCAATGTATTCCAGAGTTATTTCCAAGGTTATCTCGCATGTTTTGGCACTGCAACCCATTTCTAAGTTTAAGCAAGAGTTATTTTTGAATGTTAGACTAAATGTGGAGGCAAATATTATCTTATATAGAGTAATTTTGACCCATATCAACATGTTTTTGTCTGATGATTCATTTGACTGTACTATAATATGAGGTTCAATGAAGTTTAATGCATGCAGAAGTCATAGAAACAAAAGGTATGCAATAATCTTGTTTCTGAATCTGAAGAGTCAGAAATAGCACCAAATCTCATTACACTAGTAATGCTAGTTTTTTTTTAAATTAAAAATTATACCAATCTCCTCTCGCTGACTTATATAATAGAGCAATATCAATAAAAGAGTTTTTATGATTTTTTTAGGCACAGATATCTTATAATGTGTTACAAATCTAATTACTAGCTTCTTGTTACAAGGTTTTAAGTGCAAATTTTTTTTTTTCTTTTCTTTTTTTGAGTTGGAGTCTCACTCTGTCGCCCAGACTGGAGTGCAGTGGCCGCTCCCGGTCACCGCAACCTCGGCCTGCTGGGCTCCAGCGATCCTTCCGCCTCAGCCTTCCGAGTAGCCGGAATTACAGGCATGTGCCACCACACCCAGCTGATTTTTTGATTTATTGTAGAGATGAGGTCTCGCTGCCCAGGTAGGTCTCGAACCCGCGGGCTCAGGCAATTCACTCACCTCAGCCTCCCAAAGGCGCGGGATTACAGGCTGAGCCACCGAGCCCGGCTTAAGTGCAAATTTATAATAAATCACACTCACCCACATGTACCTTTATTATTTTATCTACACAAAGGTTTTTCACAGTTTTACATAGAGGAATTACATAAATAATTCCAGCTTGCTTTTCTCACTATTTTGATGAAACTCAGAATTTGAATACTAGTGTCTATTACAATTGTATAATAAAGTCCACAATAAAAATATTTATCTATTAGTTGTGATATTCTTTATTTATTTACTTGAACACATTTTTATGAGCAATGTTGAACTTGAGAACAACACAATGAGCAAAAGAAGATTTTTCTCTTTCTTCAAATTGTTGTCAACCAAGCTTCTTAGTTAAAACTGCACATAGGTTGGCACCATTAGTATCAGATAGGGAAGACGGAAAGAGAGGTATATGTCAGAATTTTTGAGTTTATTTCTACTTCAAATATAGATAACTTGCCTTTTAATTTACATTGTCTTCTTTAAGAGGAAAATAAATGTATATAAATGAAAATGTTAGCTAAATACAAATTTACTTATGAAACCCTCAAATGATACATTGACATGCTATGTCCATCTTTAAGTGATTGTGAAGAGAAAATGCTTATTATGTGTTGAAAACACCATTTTCTACTTCCTAAACTGATGACCTCATCTCACTTGTAGGCTTAATGAATAGAAACAGATATTTTGTAATAGTAGTTGGTCATAGTTGCTATTATTCCAATTCACTGTCAAATTGCATACTCTGCTACCAATGGTTTATTTCTACATGTCAGAGATCAGAGGAATGGGAAAGATAATTAACAGAAAGGAGTTATGTAGATTATCAGTTGTTTTCAATAACCTATCCTTGGTTTTAATTCTGTTTTTATACCCCAAACCATTTTTAATTTTATTCACTCTTCTATCTCTACCAAAGTTTTTAACCAGTAGTTCTTTCTACAGATTGTATTCTTCTGGATAATACAACAGTACTGCCTACATTCATGTGTAATTTAAGTTTAGGTGCCCATACATTGTAAAATTATGTCATTATAATATACAGCGTGTTTTTTTTCCCCCCTGAGCTGTTAGGTGCCAGAAAAAAATTTCCTTGATGGTAATTGTAATAACTGGTTATCTGTTCAATAATCAGATCATATAATGTTTATGTGAACAACATTTTGCTAAGAGTCAGATGTTTACTTTCTGTTAGAGTTTATAGACACGTTTGCATTGATATAACCACTTTGTTTATTTTATCTGTTTTTGTACTTTAATTCAGGTTATGTATGATTGTTTGAGTATTTATGTTATGTAAACATGTGATAAACTCTTTATTCAGTAAGGTTTACCTGTAAAAGTAGCTTCAATTATACTTCTAAAGTATTCTAAAACTTTCTTTTCACAATTATCACCAATTATATATTTCTTATTGTTCACTTATTTCAGATGTAAAGAAAAATCTAGAGGGATGTACGGGAAATTTTGATAGGTAATTGGACTAATATCCCAAACATCTTTTCAGATTTCTTCATCCATTTCTTCTTCCCTTCTTCCCTTTCTCCCTCAGCACTCTACTCTCACTTGAAACAAATTGAAACTAAACGTCAGGGTATGAGATTGGGCCTCCTGAGAGGCTGATAAATGATTAGAGGCCATGACCTAAAAGAGTACAAATTTTAGCATCCTGTGTCATAAAACATTGAACAACGGAAAACAATACTATAAAACTTATCAGATTGAGTTGCATTTTTTCTACCACATTTAGAGTACACTAAGATGACATTTTTCCATGCAATTCTTATAGTAGTCATTGAAGGTGCTGAGAAACATAGCTGCTGCGTACCTGTTCTCAGTGCTGGCCTGTGTGATGATGCAACCATCATATTTGTTGTATCTTACCTTGTCTTGCTTCTCTTTACAAATCTATCCTTACTGTGCTGAAATTTCACCGCTGACACAAAGTAATAGCATTTTAATCTGTGTCCGGGTCTTGTTCTTGAAAGCTAAGTCTGATGAATAAAAGAGAAATAAATAGAAGAGAGAAAAAAAGGTTTTCTGGACAAGGAGTAGTGGTGTGGTAATAATGAAGAGGGTGAGAATATATGAGGCCTAAATGACTAGAAGGCAAAGGTCAGATGTAAAGAATGAGACACTGGGAACAGAGGGTCATAGCGTATAGACAGAAGGAACCCAACATATGGAGAAGAGTCTGGAGACCAGGGTTTCAAGGAAAAATAGAAAGGGTTTTGTTTATATCACATAGATTGTAAAGTTTGGAAAGAAAAATTGATGGAAAATGTACTGAGACTAAGGGAATTATGATCAGGTTAGAGAATTATACAGAAAGAAACCTGCTAAGGATAGAGTAAGCAGAACTGTTAGATGGGAAACAACATAAATGTTTGAGGATGAGGTATAAAAAGTCCATGAGAGTTGCAGAGTAATAGCCATATAGGCGCAAGAACGGGAGAAATATATTTCAGAGAAGTCAAGTGGACAGAATTATTAAAAAGTAATGACAATCATTAGCAAAAAAGGAGAAGAGGAAGGAAGGGAGGAAGAGAAGAAGGAAGAGAAAGAGGAGAAAGAGAAGGAGGCAGAGAAGGAAGTGTTGCAAGTGATTCCTTCTGGAAGTCAGGCCTCTCCTTTAAAAATTGGAAGAGTTTATGACTTTCTACTAGAGTGATAGGCCTCAGATTCCTGATTATTTAAACTTGGTTGTTTTGGATTGTGTAGATTAAGCACTACTCTTTTGTGTTTTTTTTTTTTTGGTTTTTTTTTGAGTTGGAGTCCCACTCAGTCGCCCAGACTGGAGTGCAGTGGTCGCTCCCGGTCACCGCAGCCTCAACCTGCTGGGCTCCAGCGATCCTTCCGCCTCAGCCTTCCAAGTAGCTGGAACTACAGGCGCGCGCTACCACGCCCGGCTAATTTTTAAAATTTATTGTAGAGATGAGGTTTCGCCAAGTTGCCCGGGTGGGTCTCAAACCCACGGGCTCAGGCAATTCACTCACCTTGGCCTTCCAAAGCGCGGGATTACAGGCTGAGCCACCGAGGCTGACCAAGCAGTACTCTTTTGGCATGTCATCTATTTTGCCTTGGAGATGCTCCACTCTATTAAGCATATAGATAACATTCTGTGGCTCTGGTTCTTCTGGCTGCCGTGAGAGTTGCATGACATATTTCAATAATTTTGAAACCTGACTTTTGAAAAATAAGTCCAGTAAAGAAATCTAACCTCTACTTTTGTTTTTTCCTGATGTTCTATTGTCTTATTGGTATGTCATGACAGTTTTCCAACAGCAACTTCTATTTTCATCCTTGATCTCATCTCTATCTCTGAATGTTTTAATGATGATGACTTTGCAGTCTGTTGCTTATCACATTGACAAAATACCTTCTAGTGTTTCAATGCAGTTGCCTGATGAGATTCCTTGCTTCATGTAGTATGTATTCTCTAGCATATGTACTTCTCTGAGTCTTTTGCTCTTTTATTGTCTGTCACAGAGATCTGGTTAATCATTTTCTGAAAACTAACAAGAATCATTCTGGGAATATGTTAATGCCATTTTTTCAGTGCCCCTGAGACAGTATTAAATCCTATAATATGGCTTAATCTTCTCATATAGATAACTATTCTTTAACTGGATCCCTCAGCTTTTAGTCCCATAACCATTTTTCAATTTCCGTGTAGAACATGTCCGTTTTAAAAAGAAACAGACATTTCTGCCTCAATTATAATGGGATTTAGGCTAGTTATCTGTATGGTGACCAGCAGAGATAGCAGTGATAGACACTAAGGGAATATATGCCATCATATATGGCTGAAAGTACTTTATATGCTTCAATCAATGGCAGGAAGTAGAGGCTTCAACAGCTAAGTTTAGATGACCTCTATAGACCCAGAGGGTTCTGTGAAATCTGGTGATTTAACACCTTTGAGTGTATTGATCACATGGATTTGTGTATCTCCTTCTCAGTCTCGGGATCAAGTTCTTCCTCATCAAGGCTGTGACTTTGGCATGGAACAGCTAGGTTTGAGAATTCAACCTTCTCTTGAACTCTACTAATCTTGTAATTAAGTTTTATACCTTAATTACAAGGTAACTATGAGACTCTGGATAGTAAAGAACGGTGTATTTGTATACACCAACAAGTACTTCTGAATTTTACATTTAGCCTTTGCTACATTTTATTTTCTTTTATTTTTAAATTTAAAGATGTGGGGTACAATTCAGTATTAGATATACAAATGGTCATTGTACAGGTAAAGTTTGTACCTCACTTTGGTCCCCACTTTGCATGGTTTGAGATCAGTTACCCTTATTGATGAGGTGTGACACCCCTCCCTCCCCCCCCTGGCAGTTTCCCACTACTCCCACTCACTTTCTTATAGTAATATGATAATTGTTTAAGGTTCACTTATGAATGAGAACATGTGGTACTCAGTTCTTTGTTTCTGTGATAGATCACTGAGTATTACAGACTCCAAATACATTCAAGTTGCTGCAAATTTCATAATTTTGTCCTTCTTTATGACTATGTAATATTCCATTGTGTATATGTTACACAATTTTTAAAATCCAATCTACTTATGGTGGGCACCATGGTTGTTTCCATGTTTTTACTATTGTGAATAGTGTTGCAATAAACATGCATGCACAGGTGTCTTTTTTGTAGAATGAACTGAGCTCGTCCAGGTGTATTCCCAGAATGAGAAATGCTGGGTCATATGGGCGGTCAATTTTTAGAGGTTTTAGAAATCGCCACACTTTTTTCCACAGAGGCTGTACTAGTTTACATTCCCACCAACAGTGTAGAAATTCCCTTTTCCCTGCATCCTATCCAGCATCTGTTGCTTTTTGAGTTATTGATGATGGCCATCCTGACTGGAGTTAGATGGTATATCAGCGTAGTTTTAATTTGCATTTCTTTGATGATTAGATAGGCTTAGAACTTTTTCATGTATCTGTTGGCTACTTGAATGCCTTATTTTGAGAAGTGTCTATCATTATCTTTAGCCCACTTTGTAATAGGGCTGTTTGTTTTTTTCTTTTTGGTACATTTGAGTTCCTTGTAAATTCTGGATATTATCCCTTTTTCAGAAATACAGTTGGCAAATGTTTTTTCCCATTCTGTGGGCTGTCTCCCCACGCTCTTGATG
The DNA here is from genome assembly GCF_000164805.1 of Carlito syrichta. NCBI lineage: Eukaryota > Metazoa > Chordata > Mammalia > Primates > Tarsiidae > Carlito > Carlito syrichta. The sequence goes on from NW_007248756.1 coordinate 554,000, forward strand.
ATTTCATTTACTTTGCAGAAGCGATTCAGTTTGATGAGGTCCCACATGTTTATCTTGTCTCTTATGGCATGGATTTTTGGGGTTTTGATAAGGAATTGGTTGCCAGTTCCAATTTCCATAAAGTTGTCTCCCGTATTTTCTAAGGATCTTATAGTTTGAAGTTTTATGTTTTAGGTCTTTGATCCATTTAGAGATGATTTTTGTGTATGGTGGCTGAGAAGGGTGTTGTTTCAATTTTCTTCATGTGGTCAGCCAGTTTTCCCAGCACCATTTCACCATTTACTGAATAGGTTCTCCTCTTCTCGGTGGTTGTTAGTGGAGGCTTTGTTAAAGATTAGTTGGTTGAGAAATTGAGGTTTTGCTTCCAGGAATTTTTATCTTGTTCCATTCATCTATATGTCTGTTCTTGTACCAATACCAGACTGTTTTGATTATTACAGTCTTACAATAAAGTTTAAAGTCTGGAAGTGTGATATCTCTCACTTCATTTCTTTGACTGAAGATTGTTCTGGCTATTTATGGTCGCTTATGTCTCCATATGAATTTCCGTATTGTTGTTTCCAGGCTTGAGATTAATGACGCTGGTAATTTAATGGGTATCGGGTTAAATCTGTAGATTGCCTTTGGTGGGATGAACATCTTAACAATGTTGATTCTTCCTATCCATGAGCATGAAATATTTAGAGGTTTGTGACATCAGACAGTCCTCCATTTCATTTACATTTTCAAGTTTGTTTCCATAAAAGTGTACATAGTAATCTCACAGTCACCATAACCTCAACCTGCTGGGCTCAGATGATCCTTCTACCTCAGCCTTACAAGTAGCTGGAACTACATGTGCACGCTACCATGCCCAGATAATGGGATTGTGCTTTTTATTTGGGTTTGTGTTTGTTTATTGTTGGTGTATAGGAATGTGACTGTCTTTTGCACATTTATTTTATGCCCTGAGATTTTACCAAAGTCCTTTAACACTGCAAGGAGGTTTTTGACAGAATCTTTTGTGTTTTCAAGGTATAGGATCATAGCTTGTCTGCAAAGAGGAATATCTTAACTTCCTCTTTTCCTATTTGGATACCCCTGATTTCCTTCTCTTGTCTGATTGATCTAGCTATGACTTCCAACACTATGTTGAACAGGAGGGGTAAGTGTGGGCAGTCTTGTCTTGTTCCAGCTTTCAGAGGAAACGTTTCCAATTTCTGTCTGTTTATATTATGTTGACTGTGGGTTTATTGTAGATGGCTCTTACTATTTTGAGGTATGTGCAACCTAGGCTTGGTGTGGCACATACCTCATACAACTTCTTTTTGTATATTTTGTAGAATTCTACCTGGAAGCTATCTGGTCCAGGGCTTTTTTTGTAGGTAGTTTTCTTATGATGAAGTCAATTTCCTGGGTTGTTATTGCTCTATTTAGAATCTCAATTTCTTCTTGCTTCAGTCTTTAGAGGTTTGTGACACCAGACAGTCCTCCATTTCATTTACGTTTTCAAGTTTGTTTCCATAAAAGTGTACGTAGTAATCTCTGGTATCTTTTGCATTTCTCCAGGGTCAGTTGTGATTTAATATTTTGCTTTTCTGATTGTGTTTATTGCGACTTTTCCTCTTTTTCTTGGTCAGTCTAGCTTGTTTATTCTTTCAAGGAATGAACTTTTTGTTTTGTTGACTTTTTTGTACTATATTTTTGCCATCTGTGTCCATATTTGGGCTTTTATTTTGGTGTTCTGAATTCTTCTGCTCAAGTTAGGCTTTTGGTGGTTTTACTTTTCCAACTCCCTTAGGTGATTTGTTGGGCTCTTTACATGTGATCTTTTCATTTTCTACAAGTATGTTCATAGAGATATGAATTCCCCTCTCAATACTGTTTTCATGGCATTCCAGATAGTTTGATAAGGTGTTTTTTTGTTTTCATTTGTTTCCAGAAATCTTTAAAATTCTGCTTTGATTTCCTATTGACCCAGGAGTTGTTCAGCATTGTGCTGTTTGGGGTCCATGTCTTTGTGGGTTTTGCAGGAACTTTGTTGGTGTTGATATTTATTTTTTTTCTACTATGATCTGGGAAATGCATGGTAGTATTTCATTCTTATGGAATTTCTTTATGCCTTGTTTATAGCAGAGGATATGGTCGATCTTAGAGTATACTCTATGTGAAGATGTGTGGAATGTATATTCCGTGGTTGTTGGGTGGAGTGTTCTGTAGAAGTCATTTAGGTTCATTTTGTCAAACATCATGTTGAGGTTCCAAATCTTCTTGTGGATGTTTTGTCTTGATGATCTGTCTAGGGTTGTTAGTGGAGTATTTAAGTCCCCAGCTATGATAGTGTTACAGTCTTTTTTTGTTTACCTAGAAGCTGTTTTATGAAAGTTGGTGCTCCTATGTTGGATGCATATATGTTTAGGATGGATATTTCTTGTTGATGGATTGAAACTTTTATCATTATGTCATAACCTTCCATAACCATGCATATCTTTTTAAATTTTGATAACTTAAAGGTTGTTTTGTCTGATATTAAGATTGCAACTCCTGCTTTCTTTTGTGTTCCATTCACCCGAACATTTTTGTTTTCCACTCTCTTTGAGTATGTGAGTATCCTTTCTGATGAAGTTAGTCTCCTGGAGACAACACTGTTGCATTGTGATATTTTATCCAATTTGCCATTATATGTCTTTTCAGTGGTATATTTATTCTCTTCACAATCAGGTTAATTATTGAGATGTGAGAATTTATCCGTTCTTACAGAGTTTGTTGTTGTTGCTGTTGTTTGTTGTCTTTCTTTTGATTATTGGGTTGATTTATGTGCGTTTTCAATCTTTTTCCTGCATTTTTGGGAAGGATATGGTTGTTCTTTTTTTCTTTCTTGTGTGTTTAATACTTTCTTAAATGTTTTCATAGAGCTGGTCTGGAGGCAGCATAATCTCTTAGGTTTTGGGTTCTGGGAAGGATTTTAATACCCCATTGCTGATGAAGTTTAGTTTAGCTGAGTAGCAAATTCTTGGTTGAAATTGTTTACCTTTGATAACTTTGAAAATTGGTCTCCAGTCTCTTCTAGCCTGTAGTGTTTCTGTAGCTATGTCTGCTGTTATTCCAATTGGTCTTCCCCAGTAGGTAGTCTGACCTTTCTCTCTCTCGTTGCCTTTAGAATTTTTTTCTTTTATACCAATTTTGTGTAAGCAAATTACTATGTGTCTAGGAGTTGGTCTTCTCATTTGATGTCTGCCGTCTCTTGTCTTTGCATGGTCAGACCTCTGATGTGATGAGGGAAGTTTTTTTGGATAATTTTGTGGAATGTTTGTTCCAGGATGGTCTCTGTCTCTCTATCTGCCTCAAGAATTTCAATTAATCTTAGGTTTGGCCTCTTGATATAATTGCAAATCTCTTGGAGGGTTTTTTTTTTTGTCTTTAAAAACTTGTTTTCTATGTTTTTAAATGTTTAGGTTAGTTACATATTTTGGTCTTCAAGCTCTAAGATTCTTCTACTTTGTTAATACTGCTTTCCATGTTTATCCGTTGGTTAATTATTTCATTCACTGAATTCTTTATTGCCATTATCTCAGTTATCAATTCCTTCATTCTTTCCTCTTATCTCTCCTTATTTCTATTTATTCTCTCTATTAATATCTTGATATCTAGGCTTGTGCTTTGAGGCCAGTCATTCTAGGGGTTCTTCATTATTTGAGTTCCAAAGTCTGTATGCTCAGTTGCTGTCTTCCAGGGATCTGTGTAAGACCTGTGTTTTTCCATTTCTTCTTCTTCATTTGAAAAGGTTTTCCTCCCTCTTTTTCAAAATTCTGTTTATCAGTGATGGGAGGATAGCTTTCACTTCTGTTTTCTCAATCCTCTATTTTTCCTTAGGGAGATCATCTGGATTTGTTCAATTTTGAAGTCAGAGTAGGGTTGTGGGACTGTGGTTTTTGCAGTTTTGAGATTTGATTAAGGGATGAGCTGTTGTTCAGTAGCTATCTTCAGATCACAGTATCCAATGACAGGTGTGTGGGTCCCCTGTAATCCACTTCCCACCACCTTGCAATCTGTCATGATCTGGGGTGTATGTTTGCCCACTGAAAGAAAAATGAGATAAGAAAGAGAAAAAGAATGTAAAAAGGAAGGAGGGAGATGAAAGGAAGGTGAAAAGAGAGAGAAGAAGAATAGAAAAACAGACAGGCACACCAACTAATGAAGAGACAAACAAACAAACAAAAAAACAGAAAAAAAAACATACAACCATACAAACAAACAAACAAAAAAGTCCTGTTGATGTACTCACCCTCAAAGATACCCACACACAAACAGATAATCTAAAAAACAACAATAAAATTACAAGAACAAAGCAAGGAATAAAACATAAACAAATAGGAAAGAAAAAAAAGCTCCTTCTAAGGCCATTTCTGGAACTTCAGGTTCCATTCCAAACACTGCTGCTACTTTTGACTGTCATTGCATTTGGGAGCAGCTCTGGTCTCCAGCCTGTCTCCTCTGCTCTCAGCACAAGCCAATCCGGTTGCTCTCAGCATGAGTCAGACACTCTGTGGACTGCTGTGGGAGGAGAGTAAATCAGATCCAGACTCACTTGACTTGTTTGCTGCTGCTGCCAAGTCGCCCACTCAGATCAGAACAGTCTGGGCCTGGTCCGGTGTGGGGGAGGGGCATCTGTCTCTCTATGTCTTATGATCAATCCCAGAGGGATGTGGAGACAGCCTCTGGGTCTCAGCTTGGAGGCTGAGCAGAGCCGGGAAGAGTAATCCAGGTCTCTACCCAGTCCTGGGACAGAGAAAATGGCGGCAGTCACCATCTCTCCACCAACAGCAAGACTCAGTTCCAGACTTCCTCACCGCACTATCTCCAAAGTTCCTGCTGCCGGCATCCAGCCTGCTGCTGCAGGTAGTGGTGTGGGCCAGGTGCCAGGTGTGCAGGAGTAGCTGATCTTTGCTGCCTCCTCTCAAGAGACACCCCAAGAATGGCAGATGATCTTGTGTGCTGGCAGGCTCCAATCTCAGGACAGTGGTGGGTTGCAGTCATCTCTGGAGCAAAGCCCAGAATGCTAGAACCTGAGTTTCCCTTCAGATGGACCCTCACTCACTGGCACACACCCACTCACATAGGGAGCCTTTATGGACACTCGCTTTTGTGGAGACTTTCACACTCTGGGTAGTTTCATCGCCATCATGCCTCTCAGCCTTTGTTAAATTTTCATTGTCAAGCTTCTTATTGCCCTTCATCAGTTAACTAATTACTCACAATAGTTTTCACCCACATTCATAGTTCTCATAATTACTGTTTTTCTTCTACTTTTAAAACATTTGAATCATTATGTCTATCACCATATTCCCTTCTCCTGGCAATCCATCTCAGTTAAATCCTGGTGAATATTTCCACATTTTTACTTCTCCCATATTACAAAGACTGACAGTGCTTCTTCCACCTTCCAGCAGTGATTAGAGTTTTCATTGTCAACCACCATCTCGAGATTCATCTTCAAAATTCCATTTTAGGTTCAGATTCCTCAACCATATGTTAATGTCAGGTATGAAGAAACAGGGTCTAAGATTAATATTTGTATGTGAAAATATTATTGATGAATGGATTTAGAGGGAAAAGTTGTACTCATGTGGCAGTTATTAAAAGAGCCTCATCTTAACCCATAAGGAGCTCAAAAGCTGGGAACCCTTCACAGTTATCCAAAAAGGTGGAAAATCTTTCCAGGCAATATGTATATATTGAGTCAGAGTCTCACTCTGTCCTCTCAGGTTGGAGTGCAATGGCATGCTCACAGCCACTCTTCTACCTCATCCTTCCAAGTAGTTGGAAACACAGTCATGTGCACCGTGCCAGGATAATGTTTTGATTTATTGTAGAGATGAAGTCTCACCAAGTTGCACAGGTAGGTCCTGAGCGCCTGGACTCAGGCAATAATCATTTCCACCTCTCAAAGTGCTCAGATTACAGGAGTGAGTCATTGATCCCAGCCTCAGGCCTTTATACCCTTATACTGATTAATCATTTGATATGGATTGCCTTTGGGAAAGAGAAATGAACTTGGATGAAATGACATTCTTTCATCAATGAAAGCATTAGGAGAAAGAGTCAACAAGATGCTTTTAGTTACCAATAATCTCAAAAGTTTGGGATATTGAATTCTTTAGTTCTGAGGGAACGGGTTTTGGCAGTACTTACATTTATCCACTATAATAAATAAGAAAAATTCCATTAAAATGAATTTTTAAGTTACAGTCATTTCTTGTTTTCGGTGGGCCACTTTTTTTTTTCCTAATATTTTTACTATCTTGTTCAGAGAGTTGATGATAACCAATAAGAAAATTAATACTAACTATTAAAATAAAAACAAACCAGAGGCCAGTTCTGGATAAGGAGAAATGAGAAAAATTTTTCCTGAGCTCTCTTAAGTAGGGCAATATGTAATTAATGAATAATGTATTCAATAACACCTTTATAATTAACAATGATGAGTTTCATATCAGTGTATTTATAACATCTTACAGTAAAATCAAGTAGCTCAAGTCAATGTCAAACCCATTAAAAGCTATAATAGACAAGTGGGACCTCATCAAACTGATGAGCTTCTGCAAAGCAAAAGAAACCATCAAGAGAGCAGGAGACGGCCCAAGAATGGGAAAAAATATTTGCCAACTCTGTATCTGACAAAGGCTTAACATCTAGGATGTACAAGGAATTCAAGCACATCAAAAGGAAAAAAAAAAAAAACAGTCGCATTAAAAAGTGGGCTAAAGACATGAATAGACACTTCCCAAAAAAAGATATATGGGCAGCCACAGACACATGAAAAAAGTGCTCAGCCTCACTCATCATCAGAGAAATGCAAATCAAAATCACATTGAGATACCACCTAACACCAGTAAGAATGGTCATCATTAATAAAACAAACAACAGATGCTGGCAAGGATGCGGAGAAAAAAGAATGCTTCTACACTGCTTGTGGGGAATACAAACTAGTGCAGCCTCTTTGGAAATCAATGTGACGATTTATGAAAGAACTAGAAATTGACCTTCCATATGACCCAGCAATCCCCCTATTGGGAATATTCCCAGAGGAATGCAAATCATTCTACAAAAAAGATACCTGCACACATATGTTTGTTGCAGCTCTATTCACAATAGCAAAAACATGTAACCAACCATACTGCCCATCAAAGCTGGACTGAATAAAAGAATGTGGTACACATACACAATGGAAATATTACACAGCCATAAAGAAGAACAAGCATATGGACTTCACAGCAACTTGGATGGATTTAGAATCGCTCATACTCAGTGATCTATCACAGAAACAAAGAACAGAGTACCATATGTTCTCACTCATAAGTGGACCTTGAACAATTATAATACTGTAAGAAAGGGATCGGCAGTAGTGGGAAACTGTCAAGGGAGGGGAGATGAGATTGGAAGTGAGGGAAACTGCTGGGGAGGGAGGGACATTCCTCATCAACAAGGATGCTTGTATAAACAATGTTTATAAACCTAACCCTGAATTGCACCCCACATCTTTATAATAAAAATAAATAAATAGATAAATAAATAAATAAAAAGAAAATACTATAATGAGAGCATGATTCCCAAATGACCTGGCTTTAGTTAGTGATAGGCTTTTGAGTAACTCAAACTGTGTCTATCCAGCAATCCTCTACGAGTACTTTTTTTCCCTCAACACAGCCTACTTTTAAATACTCCATAAACTAGAAGAAACTTTAGTGTTTAAGAAAATCACTTCAGATGACTTTCCTTTTTAATCCAAATTAGGTACTATTTTTGATGCTGGTAGGATAGACTATTTTTGTCACCATGTAGAATATAAGAGGAAATAGCTGTATGGAATATAAATAACTGCATGCCCATAGGTTCATAAATAAAAATGCATACATAATTAATTTACTTTAACATCTCACAAGTAACAAATATCTACACATTTACTGGGATCAGAAAGAAGAATAGACAATGGTATAATTTGATATGTGCTAGTAACATTTCTGACTCAAGAATTTTTTTAACCACAATATATAAAATTTACAAAAAAGAACCCACCTTGTGTCATTTATGGAAAACAAAATGATTTAATTATTTGAGACTATTAAGTCATACTTCACTAACAATAAAATATGTGTAAAATAAGTATCACCTGTGCCTTTTTGCTTTTGCTTACAAAGAAATTTAACTTTAGCTAATAGCTCTTAGCTATTGAAAATATGTAACCATATCTTCCTTATTTGTTGTAGGAATGTCTAGATGCTCATGATTCCTCTGAATTTATATCTACTCTTAAAAGAGTCAAAACAGGGACAAAAATATACAAAATAATATTTTAATCATATGTTTAATAAATAAACTTCATTATTAGAGCAGTTTTAAGTACACATCAAAATTGAACTAAAAATACAGAGTTTACATATACTTTCTGCTCTCCCCCCATATCATCCATAAATCCCACATTACACACCACAGTGGTTTGTTTATTACAATGGATGAGCCAACATTAATATATCACCTACATCATTATATCATGTAATATATTACAATAGATGAACTTACTTTACAATATAATCGTTTATATTAGGGTTCAATCGTAATATTATGCATTCTATGTGTTTGGACAAATTTATAATTCCATGTGTCTAACATTACAATATCTTACAGAATAATTTCATGTGCTAAAATTCCTTTGTGTTTTACTCCATTATCTCCCCCTGCCTCCTAAACTCTAATAATCACTGACATTTTTACTGTCTTCATAGTTTTACCTTTTTCATTTAGTTGGAATCATATAGTATGAAGACTTTTAGATCTCTTCTTTGAAGGAATTACATGTATTTACATTTCCTCCATGTCTTTTCATAGCTTAAAGCTGTTTTCTATGTTTATTATCATGTATGGATGTGCCAAAATTTACTTATCCATTCACTTGCTGAAGAATAGATTGGTTGCTTCTAAGTTTTGGCAATTATGATTGAGCTGCTATAAACATCCATGTTTAGCTTTTTGTGCAGATATACATTTTTAATTCATTTGAGTAAGCATCAAAGAGTACACTTGCTTGATCATATGGTAAGAGTATGTGTAGTTTTATAGGAAACTGCCAAACTGTCTACCAAAATTGTTATGGCATTTTGCTTTACCACTAGCAATAAATTAAAGTTCCTGTTGCTTCACATCCTCACTAACATTTGATATTGTCTGTTTTGGATTTTTACTATTCCAAAGAATGTATAATGGTATTTCATTATTAATTTGTAATTTCTAAATGATATATGATGTAGAAAGTCGTTTCATATGCTTATTTGCAATCTCTATATATTTGATGAGGTGTCTGTTAAGGTTTTTGACCCTTTTAAAACTTGGGTTGTTTGTTTTCTTATACAGGTTTAAGAATTATTTATACATATTTGATAATAATCTTTTGTCACATATATCTTTTGAAAATATTTTTAACCAGTCTGTGTATTATTTTCTTATTCTCTTGACATTGTTTTTGCATAGCTGAATTTTTACTTTTTTTTTTTTTAGAAAGCAAGATTTATTGAGAGGACGGAAAAGCTCCCACCATGGGAGGCGACCCAAGGGGGTTGTCCAAATTTTTACTTTTAATGAGTCCAGTTTATCAATTTCTTATTTCACGGAGCACACCTTTGGTGCTTTATCTAAACAATCATCTCCTTACCCAAGGTCACTTAGGTTTCTTCTATTGTCTTCTATGAAGAATGTAATATCTGCATCTAGTTTCTTTTATTTCATGTGGATATGCAGTTATAGCACCATTTATTTAAAATATAATCTTTGCTATATTGTATTGTCTTTAATCCCTTGTCAAAGATCAGTTTGTTATATATATGTAGGTCTATTTCTGGGCTCCCCATTCTGTTAAATTGATTGAGTTTCATCAATACCACATTGTCTTACTTCTTTATAGAGTAAGTTTTGAAGTTGGGTAATGCTAGTTGTTCACTTTATTCCTCGAATTTACTATTTCATGTCTTTTGCTTTACTTTATAAACTTTAGAATCAATTTGTCAATATTCACAATATAACCAACTAGGGATTTTCGTTGGGATTGCATATAATATATAGATAAAGTTTAGAAAAACTGGCATCTTGACAACATTGAGTCTTTTTTCATCCGTGAACCTTTATAATAAAAACTACAAACTGGTGAAAATGAACTAAATAAATGAAGAGATATTCTATGTTCATGGAATTTAATTTATGGATTAAGTTTGGAATACCGAATGTCTTGACAATATTGAGTTTTTTATATTTATACCTAAGTATTTCATTTTTCTGGTGTGAAATTAAATGGTAGTGTGTTATCAATTCTAAATTCCTCTTGCTTTAGCTGGTGTATAAGAAAATAATTAGCCTTTTGTATACTAATGTTGTATCCTGTAATCTTGCTATAATTTCTCATTAGTTCCCAGAATCATTTTGTTTATTTGGATTTTCTACATAAAGATTATGTCAGCTCGAAACAAAGAGATTCTAATGTCTTCCTATCCATATAGTTTTGTTGCTTTGTCTTACCTATTAACTTAGTCATAATTTCCAATGCTATGCTGCAATACAGTAATGAAATGGGACATTGTTGTCTCCTTTCTACTCTTAGCAGAAAAACTTAGAGTTTCTAATTATTAAGTATGAAGTTAGCTATATGTGTTTTGTAAATGTTCTTTATCAAGTTGACGATGGTCCCTTCTATTCTTAGTTTACTGGGAGTCTTTATTTTTATTTATTTATTTATTTATTTTTAAAGATGAGGGGTACAATTCAGGATTAGGTATACAAATGTTCATTATGCAGGTACCCTTGTTGATGAAGTGTGATCCCCCTTCCCTGGAAGTTTCCCACTACCGCCAATCCCTTTCTTATAGTATTATGATAATTGTTCAAGAAAAATTTTTAATCATAAATGAATGTTGGATTTACAAAATGTTTTTTATGCATCTATTAATATGTAATTTATCTTTGGTAGCCTGTTGATGCAGCGAATTTACATCAGTTGCTGTTCTAATGTTGAACTTGTCTTGCATACCTGAAATAAAGCCCATTTGGTCATGATGTATAATTTTATACACATTGTTGAATTTAATTTGCTAATATTTTGTTAAGGATCTTTCCATCTATTTTTATAAGAAATATTTTTCTGTGGCTTTATTTTTTGAAATGTCTTTGATTTTGATCTAGGATAATGCTGGCCTCACAGAATAAGAAGTATTTCCTCTACTTTATTTTACAAATAAAAGTTATTGAATTGTTATAATTTTTATCTGAAATGTTTGGAAGAAATTACTAGTGAACAAATCTGTGTCTGGTGCTTTCTGTTTGGGATGGTTATTAAATGATTCCTCTTTAAAAACAGAGATAGACATATAAAGATTGTCTTGTGTGAGTTTTGACAGATTGCATCTTTCAAATAATTGGCCCATTTTCTCAGGTATAGAAAAATTGTAGGTATAGAATTGTTTATAATATTATCTTTTTATTCTTTTAATGTCCATGGAATCTGTACTGATGTTTCTTCCTGCATTTCTGATGTGAGTAATTTGTGCTCTTTTTTTTTTTTCTGTTATCCTGGTTAGTGATGCATTAATTTTATTGATTGATCTAAGAGTCAGCTTTTTAAAAAAATTTTCTCATTTGAGTTTTTGTTTTCAATTTCATTGCCTCTGTATCAATTTTTATTCCCTTTTTTAAGGATTCATTATATAAAACTTTCCCTGCTTTTTCTAGTTTTCTAAAGTGGAAATTTTGATTATTTAATTTAGAGTTATTTATAATATATAAATTCAAGGTTGTAGATTTCCCTCTACACTTATTTCTTTTATGTTCTGAGAGCAGATATTTATAATTTTTATTCTTTTAGAAAGGTAGTAAGGTAGTAATGTGATGTATTTCAGTAAATGTTTCATGCAGGTTTAAGAAGAATGTGTATTCTGTTGTTGTTGGATAAAGTGGTTTATAAATGTCAATAATATCCCATCAATTGATGGTACTGTTTGGTTCAACCATAACCTTATTCTGTTATTGCCTGCTGGATCTGTCTACTTCTGATAGAGAAGTATTAAAGTCTTCGACTGTAATAGATCTGTGTATTTCTCCTTGCAATACTTGTCTCCTAGAGTTCAATGTTTTATTATTAGGCACACATGCACATTCATGATTTTATGACTTATTGGGTTGTTAACCTATTTGTTATTATGTAATGCCCATCTTTTCCTAGATAATATCTTTGCTCTGAAGTTTTCTATGAATGAAATTAATATAGCAACTCCCATTTGTTAAATCCATGTTATCATGGTATATCTTTTTACATCCATTTACTTTTAATCTGAACATGTTTTTATATTTAAAATGACTTTTTTTGTAGACAACATAGTATAGGGTTTTGTTTTTTCTTCTGCTCTGACAGTTTGATTTTAATTGGATTTTCTAAACCATTTATATCTAGAGGGATTATTGATGTAGTGAATTAATTTCTACCATATTACTGTTTTCTATTTGTTACTTTAGGCTTCTGTTTCTATTTTGGTCTTCTACACTTTTTCTGCCTTTCATGACTTTAATTGAGCATTTTATGACATTCTGTGTTTTCTGTTTCCTTGGCACATCAACTAATCCAAGACCACGTTCAAGTAACACATGAGTAGTTCCCCTTATCCATTTAATATTTGCAAACTGTGGTTGACTATGGGTAACTGAAATCACAGAAAATGAAACCATAAATAAAAGGGGACTACTACAGTGCAAAGGTAGAGCCTATATCTTATAATAACAAAGTATTCTTATTTTCTTAATCTCATCACTTGAATTATTGGTTCATTGGTGTAATTGATATTTATGCTTAAATGTATATATATGCATACAAATGTTATGGTGATATACACATGCATGACTGAATATATTGTTTCTAGTATTATTTGAACAAACTATAATGTTAGATAGATTAAGAATAAGAAAAAAGAATAAGTAAAAAATTTACTTTCACTTATTTATTCTTTCATGCATAAAATCATGAATGCATGTGTGTGCCTAATAATAAAACATTGAACTCTAGGAGACAAGTATTGCAAGGAGAAATACACAAATTCATTACAGTTGAAGACTTTAGCACTTCTGTATCAAAAGTAGACAGATCCAGCAGTAGATCTTATTTGCTGAAGTATGCCATCTTCTTTCCTCTGAATAATTCTTTTGAACATTTCTTGCAAGACAGGTCTACCAGCAACAAATTTACTCAATTTTTGTTTGCATAAACGTCTTTATTTGTCTTTCACTTTTGATAGATAATTTTGCAGAGTACAAGATTCTAGTCTGGTGAAGTTTTATTGTCGTTGTAGTTCCCTTTCTCAATGCTTTAAATGTACAAATTTATTCTAACTTTCCTTGCATGGTTTCTAATGATATCAGATATAATTTTTATATTTGCTTCTCTATAGGTGATGTATATATATATTTTTCCCTCTGGCCTCTTTCAAAATATTTGGATATTCTGATGTTCAAATGCTATGCGCCTACTTGTAGTTTGTTTGCCTGTTTGTTTTGCATTTATTTTGCATGGTGTTTTTTGAGACTCCTGAATCTGTTGTGTATTTGGCATTAATGTCAGAAAATTTATAGTCATTTTTGCTTCAATTATTTTTTTTCAATTTCTTTCTCTCTTTCTTTGTCTTCTGGTATCTCCATTATGCATATGGTAACCCAACTATACTTTTTATACTTAGTCCACAGTTTTTGAATATTCTGTTCTGCATATTTTAGTCTTTTTTTCCTTTGTCTTCTAGTTTATGAAATATAAACTGTCATATTCTCAGACTCAAAAGATATTTTCTTCATCTATACTCAGTCTATTACTTAGCTCATCAAAGACATTCTTCATTCCTGTTACAAAGTTTTTGATCTTTAGCATCTTTTATGATTCTTTATTAGAATTTCTATTTTCCTGCCCACATTGTCCATGTGTTCTTGCATATTGTCTGCTTTATCCATTAGAGTACTTAGAATTTTATTTACAATTGTTTTAAATTTCTTGTCTAAGAATTCCAACATCACTTTCCTATCTCACTCTGGTTCTGATGTTTGTTCAACCTTTTCTAATTGTGTTTATCATCTTATAGTATGCATTGCAGCTTTTTTCCCTAAAATCTGAACACAATATACTGCATGTCAGAAAACAATAAATAGGCCTTTAGTAATATGGAATAAGGCATAGAAAGTCTATGATTAGGTTTCAATTCTTTAGTGTGTAAACATCCCTAGATTGTAAACTTTTTAGTGTTTCTCCCCTTAGGGGAAACAGAATGACTAGAGTTGGTTATTATCCTTCCCACACATGGAAGGCTCAAACTTGTTGGAGTTGAGCTTTTCTCTTTTCCTCAGTAAGTTAGGCTGTCATAAAACCTAGAGATTACACCCTGGAAAATAGTTTCTCTTGAGGACAGAGCTTGTTAAGAATAGAATGCTTAAAAATATTTCAAAATGGTTACCTTTCTTCTCCTCCCACAGAAAGCATAAGGTTATTTTCTTTTATATTCAATGTGAGAATCTAATTTTACCTCCCAGGGGTACAATTTATGAAAGTATGGGGACCCTTCTATGATGAAGACCCCTTGGAATTGTTAACTCTCCAATTTTTTTCACATTGAGCCACTAGAAATGTGTCAATTACAGTTTGACATTTCTACTCCAGCACTGATTCTTATGGAAATATCTTCTCATGGGTTTTGTTCTAGTAAGTTGTAATTCTCTGTATTTGCCTGTCTGTCTCTCCAGTTTTAGGAGATGTGGTTTGTTCTGTGCCCTTACTTGTCTGATGGATCTAAGGAGAGTTACTAATATTTTTTAAAATTGTCCAGCATTTTACTTGTTAGTATAAAGTGATGACTTCCAGTTACCTTCCCTGGCCAGGAACCTGAAGTGCAGTCATTTAATGCAAGAAACTGGATATCGACAATGAAGGAAAGTGATCCTTGACAAAGAACGATTAAGCTCAGCTTAATAATAGCTCCAATCTACTGTTTTGAGAGAGTTCACTAGTACTGGCAAAGAGAGTGTAAACCCACGAAGATTCCCGTGAATTCCCTGAGGTAATGGAACACAGCTGAAAGTGAAGAATGATCAAGGGATTCACATTTTCCAGGACTATCAGAAAAGAGAGAGTTATACCCACAGAGGGAGAAAAAGTTCTAAACAACTGCAGAAGAGTACTGTGAAGTATTAAGCTAGGTATTGTCCAAGGGAATCCAAGTGAGACACTTCCTAAGGCAGAGAAAGAATCCCCAACTGAAATGATTAGAGGCTACAATGCCAGGTACTCAAACAGGACCAAGATTAGTTCTTTTACTCACCAGCTAAATTGGACGACTCATGATTTATTTGTCACTAGTAGCATACAAAAAGAATCTTGCCTAATTAATGTGAAATAATTCACTCTAGATTGAATGCTGTTCTCCTTCTGACTAACATATCCTAAAAGTAAGACATAAAGATATCAAGCTGTTTCCAAGTGACTTAACTGAATCGCAGAATAAAGCTCAAGAATATTATTGTAATAAAAAACATTCAGCACTCAACAAGGTAAACCTTAAAATATCTGGCATCCTTTCAAAAATTACTGGGCTTGAAAAGAATCAGAAAAATATGACTAATTATAAGAGGGAAAGCCTCAATTAAAGTCAACCAGAACATTCAAAATGTCAGTATTAGCAGACAAAAAAAATAGTTATTCTAACTGTATCCTATCTGTTCAAAAATTTAAGTAGAGATATATATTAGATAGCTACATAATAGTCATCTAACTAGACAGTTAAAAAGCAAGATAGATAGATAGATAAGCCAACTTAAAGTTCTAGAGAAGAAATCTACAATGTTAGAGAGGAAATATTCACTGGATGGGAAGAAATGATGATTTGATATTAGGAGAGAAAAGATTAGTACACTTCAAACCATTGATAAAAACAATATAAAATTAAAACAAAACGTAGGAAAGATAAAAATGCAGAAGATGCAGAAAAATGTTTGAGGAAATGATTTTTTTGTGAAGAAAACTATAGAGTTATAAATCATAGGAACTCAAAGAATATTAAACACAAAAAACATAAAGAAAATTATATAGAAATGTCATAATGCAAATATTCAAGAGCACTAAAGAAGATAAAAGCTTAATAGGACCCAGAGAAAAAAGACTTACTATATACAAAGAGACCAAGATAAGGAAAATAGATTTCTTTGGAAAAAAAATTAGTGAGAAGATCGTGTAACATCTTTAAAGTACTGAAATCTTTCATTCTAAAATCAAAAACAACACAAGTATGTCAACTCTCATAATCTTTATTCAGTTAGTACTAGAGCTTCTACCTTGAATGATATGGCACACACATAAAAAAGTAGTACAGAACCTATAAGTTGGAAAGAGTGAATTAAACTGTCTAAATTCTCAGACCATAGAATTTTTCAGGAAACCAACTAAGCTCTATCAAAAGGTTACTAGAACTAATGAATGATGCAACAGGGTTGCAAGATGCAGATATGAAACCAACTGCATTTCTACTGATTAGCAATGAATAATTGTACATTAAATTTTAAAATACCATTTATAAATGCATTAAAATATAAGGTAAGGGTAGTTTTTACAAAAGGTATGATAACTCTTTACATATACACACCAAAATCTACAAAATGCTGCTGAAAGATATTAAAGAAGACACAAATACAGATTACATATAATATTCTTCCGTTATAAGCCTCAATAGTGTTAAGATACAAATTTTCCAAAATTAATCTACAGATCAAAATCAATCCTAATCAAAATCCAAGTCGGATTTTTTATATAAGTTAATAAACTAATTGTAAAATTAATATGGAGAATTGATGGATCTATAATTGCCAAAAAATTTCAAAAGAAGAACAAAGATGTAGAGTTAACTAACACTCCTTGATTTCAAGTATCATTCTAAGGCTACATTAGTAAGAAAGTATAGTATTGTAGCAAATACAGACCAAAAAATCAACGAAACAGACTGAAGAGTCTAAAAATAATACGGTGAACACAAATGATTCTGGTATTTTGATAAACATGCAAAAGTAACTCAGGAGAGAAGGGATAGTTTTGGCAACAATTTGTCCTGGAGAGATATATGTATATATGTACATACGTGTGTGTGTGTGTGTGTATAATATATAGTATATATATTATACACACACATATATATAATTCTATTACATTCTTTGCATTATATACAACAATGAACTCGGAATAGATCCTAGACTTAAATGAAAACATAAAGCTATAAAATTTCTAATACAAAGTACAGATGAAAAATGATGATCTTGAGTTAGATAATGATTTCTTAGACATAGCACCACAAACATGGTCAATGAAAGGATAAGTTGATAAAATAGACTTCAAGAAAATTAAAATCTCATAATTTTTAGAAGACACCATTAAGAGAAGAAAAAGCAAAGTCATGTACTGAAAAAAAGTTGCAAAACATATATCCAATAAAGGATTGATTTCCAGATTATATAAAGCAATTTCAAGACGTTATAATAATAAAAATGAATAATGCAATAAAAACTCACGAAATATTTAAATAGACATTTTGCCAAAGAAAATACATGGATAACACAAAAACACATGAAAATATGCTTAAAAACATTAATCATCAAGGAAATACAACTTAAAATCATAATGAGATACCAGTATACTCCTATTAGAATAGCAAGAAAATAACAACACACTATATCAAGTGTGGATGAGATTCTAGAGAAACCAGAACTATGATACACTACTTATGGGAATGAAAAGTGGCGGAATAACTTTAGAAAATATTTCAGCAGTTTCATAAAAAGTTAAACATACACCTACCAGATGATCTATTTATTCTACTCCTATGTACAGTTGACCTCTGAACAATGTAGGAGTTAGAAATGCCAACACCCTTAAAAATAGAAAAAATAAATGCCAACACCCTATGCAGTAAAAAAAAAAAAAAAAAAAAAAATGTATAAGTTTTGACTCCCCCAAAACTTAACTACTATTAGGTGACTATCGACTGGAAGTCATACCAATAACATAAAGTAAGATAGAGAAAAGAAAATGTCATTATGAAAAGTAAAAGGAAGAGAACACATCTTTACTACTCATTCAGTGGAAGTGAATAATCAAAAGGTTTTCATCCTTGTTGTTTTCACTTCAAGTGGGATGAGAAGAAAGAAGAAGAAAAAAAGAAGACATTGGTCTTGCTGTCTTAAGGATGCTGAGGCAAAAGAAAATTCAAATGAATGGACTTATACAGTTCAAACTTGTGTTTTTCAAGGATCAACTGTATTTACCCAAAATAAATTAAGAAAATGAAAACGCATTTATTGTGACAGAAAACAAACAAGTGAGAGGGATGAAGAGGAGGAATAAGTGGGGTGAGGAGGAAGAGAGGAATTACAAAGAGACATCATCAAACTTTTGGAGTAATTGAAATGTTCATTTTCTGGATATGCTGATGATTTCATGGTAAACTTAATATATATAATAAATTTATTAAATGCTTTAAATGTGTTCATTGTGTTACATATCAGTTATATGTCAATAAGAATGCTAAAATACTAAAAAAGAAGAGATAAGCATGAAAATCTTCGTGATATCAAATTTGAAAGTATGAACAAAAGCAATTGTCTAGAAAAATACATAACTGGATTTACAGAGAAAAAATTTTAATTATCAGTTACACACACACACACATACTTTTGTATCGATTTATAACAGAAAAGCAAATACTGTTTGCTATTTTCTTTTGTACAGGTCAAGAAAAACTGAGGGCAGAAGGAAACCTGAGGCAATGCAAATAGAGAAATTTAAAATAAATAAGTAAATAAATAATTTTCTTTGTGATATGTGTATATGTATGTGTGTGAATTTCTCATCTTGTTCCTAGTCCTAGGAAAAATGAATTGGTCCTCCTCTCTTGATTTATTTTGGCATTTTATAATAGGTCCTCTATTTTTATTTACTCTTTTTCATGTTATTTTCTATTTCTATTACCAAAATTTTTATAAAGCAAATTGCAACAGGAAAAAAGCACAATTATAAAAACAAAAAAACGTTCCTTGACTGGGGTGTTTACTGAGCCTTTCAGCTCTGGTTCTTCAACAAATGGGAGTACTTTCTTTAGGTAGTCAGGAGAATACTAGGAAAAGTGTTTCTGAATCAATGATAAGAAGATAAAAGGAAATATGTGTCTAAAATTCAGTTTGAAAAGTGCATGATGGAAACAAATGTTTGTGTTTCTTTTGCTAATTGACATCTCTGTCTCAATATTCCATGTCTTTCAAACATCAACATCTAAAAACATGAACTCATCCTTTTTCCAAAGACTTTTCCATTAACAATATCTTTATCCACTTAAGCAATCAATGACACAGTATTTAGAGCATCATTATGAGATGGACTCCCAAAAAACTGGAATTATTTTTTGTAGTGTTGGACCTTGTAATACTGGTGGGTTTCCCCCATTAGTGTTCTAGGAACGCATCCATATCAGTGTACCAGCTAGCACTGTGGTGAGAGGCAGCATTAGGCTTCAGAGGTTTTATGTATTTGTTTATTTGTTTGTTTATTTATTTGAGGTTCTTTCATCGTGTTTACCCATTTTGTGTTGGGTGATTTACAAGCTCACCTGCCTACACCCTGCTGAGTGTTCAGCAGTTTTTGACTAAAATGACATGATCCCCTGTGCCCCACCTTTCTTATTTGCCCCATCTCTCCCCAAGTGACATTTTTTTGTTTTTTTCTCAGGGTGAAAAAACGTCTTCAAGGAAAACATTTTGCCAATGTGGAAGAGGTGGAAGAAAAAACAGCAGAAGCACTAGAAGGCATCAAAACTGATGAGTTCAAAAACTGTTTTGAGCAGTGAAAAAAGTGTCTCGATAGGTATATTGCGTTAAACCAAGAATACTTTGAAGGTGACTGAAATTTAAATACGTAAGAGTAAACATGCAATTTTTAATAAAGAAATTTCTGCTTTTTGGGGGTCCCCCCTCATAATTTCTCTACTTCCTCACCTAGGTAAAATTGACTCTGTCTTCTAAATACTGGTAAAAGAAGTATTGAAGAAATAAACTTGTGGAATGTGATAAAAATATCACTTTATTTTGTATCCTGCTGTTCCTTTAAAATGTATTTCCCACTGTTATTGCATGCAAACTCACAGATTCCACCATTTCTCTGTTCACATTAGATACAATGTCTGGTTTTATTTTTGCTGACACCTTGTTTCATAAGTTGTCCAATTCTTTATCAATTAACATTTTAATCTTCTTTACAGATTAAAATTTCTAGAGCTTCTAAGAAGCCCAAACTTCACCCCAACACAATTTACTTTGTAGCAAACATTTACTTATACACCACAACTCTAAAAATATGGGGTTGGGTTTGCCACCTTCCAGTGTAGCAAATGGTATCTCTTTTATTTACTTTTTCTCTCACTAACTCACGGCTACGAGTGACCTCTTCAGTTCTGACACAAGCAGGAAAAAAGAGAATAAAGAAAATTGCTCTATTGGCATTATATTTGTATTAGTCAATGTTCTTTATAGAAACAGAATACACTGGGGGTGCCCAAAATGTATACACATTTTAAGAGATGCTATCTATGTATTAATTTTAGTTCACCATAATCAGAAGTGTCTGGATACTGATGGTAACCACTTTACAATTGCAGAGGTCAAACATGACTTGTGTTCATCTTTTGTTATTGGTACATATTGAGTGTTACAATTTGAATATAGTGTTTTTCTTTCATAAAATGTGTATACATGTTTTGGCACCTTCTCTCTCTCTCTCTCTCTCTCTCTCTCTCTCTCTCTGTCTCTCTCTCTCTCTCTCTCTCTCTCTGTGTGTGTGTGTGTGTGTGTGTGTGTACAACTGTGTATATAACTGTGTATGTGTAGCTGACTCCTGAAGAACATGGATCGATCTGTGTAAGTTCATTTTTACATGGATTTTCTTCTGCTTCTACCATTCTTGAGACAACATACCATTCTCTTCCTTATGTTCCCAAATTTAAATGTTAGATTACTTTATTGCAAGAATACAGAATACAACCGGGCTCGGTGGCTCAGCCTGTAATCCCGCACCTTTGGGAGGCTGAGGTGAGTGGATTGCCTGAACCCACGGGTTCGAGACCCGCCTGGGCAGCGAGACCTCATCTCTACAATAAATCAAAAAATCAGCCGGGCGTGGTAGTGCATGCCTGTAATTTCGGCTACTTGGAAGGCTGAGGCAGAAGGATCGCCGGAGCCCAGCAGGTCGAGGCTGCGGTGACCGGGAGCGGCCACTGCACTCCAGTCTGGGCGACAGAGTGAGACTCCAAATCAAAAAAAGAATACAGAATATAAAACATGTAACCCAAAAAGCATGTCTTAATTGACTGTTTATGTTATCAGTAAGAATTTCAGTGAACAGTGGGTTATTAGTAGTTAAGTAGTAATTAAAGTTGTTAGTAAAGTTTTGAGGAAGTCAAAAGTTATACTCAGATTTTTTACCATGCAGGGATCAGTGTCCCTCATCCCTGTGTTGTTCAAGGATAGACTCCATATTTGCGTGTGTGCGTGTGTGTGTGTGTACATATATATGTATGTATATACACCAATAATAATATCATACACACATATACATATATATGTATGTATGTACACAAATAATAATAATAAATTCATATATAAATATTATATTATATTCATATAAAGGAACTGACTAGCATGATCATGGAAGCTGGAAAAACTCAAAATTTGCAGTGATATTTAGCAGGCTGGAGATCCAGAAGAGTGGGTGTTTCTGTTTAATTCTGAAGGCAGGCTGCTGGCGAATTCCCTCTTGCTCAGAGAGGACTTTGTTCTATTCAGACCTTCAATTGATTGGATAAAGCCCACACCTATTATGGATGGTAATCTGCTTCCATGCTCACAAATTTAAATGTTAATCTTATTCAAAAACACCCTCCAAGTTGACACATAAAATTAACTATCATACCATTGTAAGGAGATTTTACTTCCACTGAACTTAGCAGATACTTAAACTTCATGCTTTATTTCATAAATTCTATGGCGTGTCCCCGTGACAAATGATAGGCTGTGCCTCTTTGCCCACTACTATTCATTCATTCCCTCAATTCCTACAGATACTGTCTTTTTTTCTTTTGGCTATATACCACGGTCCCTCCTTGATGTGCAATGGGGAAAGAGTTGAGGATTTCTATGGTATCTTTCTTGTGACTCGCTTCTGCCTACTTTCCAAAAATTCATCATATTCTGATATCCTGTGCCTTTGTCTCAAATATTTATAGATTCTTACATCCAAAGAATTGAGAAAAGCATCTCATAACGAATGTTCTGTTAAAAATTGTAGTAGAAGAAGGAAGACACAAGGGCAAATAGAAGAAAGAAACAAGAACTGAGACATATGAACTGAGCTCCAACTTCAAGGAATCTAAAAGACCTTATTTAGAAAGAAATAGATGGGAAATAAGCATGTGTTTTTAGTGTGAATAACTGTAAGACTATCGCCAAATAAGTTATTGCATGCTGTCTGTGTACAAGAATATGAACAATTTTCCACTCAATCAGGAAAACAATAATAGGGAATAAATAGCTTAACTTTAAAAAAATTACAATTACTCAATTGTAGTGTTGTAAAATAAATGTGTTGTTTTAGTTCTAACAGAAGCATCAGGGTGATCCTGAAATTACAGCAAGATCAAAAACATCAATCTGCATAATGTTTTCAGTGTCTAGTCCTGATAATTTACTGCAATGACACTAGCAGGATTAGAGAGAACAAAAACTGGTATCACGAACCTATTAAAATCCCCATCTCTGCCACATTTTGAAACAAGTGAAAGGATATCAATCAATACCTGGATATTGTACAACTTTATTTTTTTGCTTTATAACTGTGTTGAATAGTATTTTTTTTAACTGAGTTTTTCAAGGTGATTTCCTTAGATGTTACAACAGAAAATGTTTTTAAAATTTTGTATTTAAAATCTTACATCAAAAGCTACAATAAATACACACACACACACACACAGAGACTTCTCAAATGACAACATTGGATATTGGATACAGGGCAAAAGGAAGTAATATTCTTCTATTGAGATAATGTAAATCAATGTTTTAATTTGATATTTTTGAACAGTATATTTGAGCAATTACTGTTAGCTGGTGTCAATATACTGTGTCTTACATATCATTTAATCCTTGCTAGCTCACAAGGAGGTTGGTATGAAGATTGGTCTCCTGGAAAAGCAGATTGTGAGATGGAGGTGAGCATGCAGAATGCTATTAAGGAAACCTTAAGATCAAAACCCCTGGAAAGGAAATAAAAAATACGAGATTGGTAAAGAGAAAAGCTGAGGTGTGAGACAGTCCCAACTAGAATTACGGCCAATGTCACCAAGAGCTCTGGAGTTAGAATGCCTCTTCGAATTTGTCTTTTTGGGAGGATGGGCAATAATGGGCAGGTCTTTATATAGTGCATCAAATAGTTATCAGATAGGTGTCTACTCGGAAAGCATTGTGAACTTGGTGAGGTCTTGATTTTCAGTAGCTGAGGTAATTCCTGAAGTGACTGATAGGAGATCACCATCTGCTGACAGCATGCCCAGCAATTGGGACAAAGTCTTTGTCTGAGGTCTTGGTGGTGCAATAGAATATACATAAAGTGCAACCAGAGTCCTCTCCCTTGGTCTTTGGTATTAGGACTTTCAGGATTCTGGTGGACCTATATTACCGGGAAAAACTTTGTGGATTGACCAGAATCACTGAATCCGGTCTTTGGGCCACAGCTAATTATTGCTATCTCTCTTCTCCACTACGGATTTTAGATTTCCTTTACACTTAGCATATCTTTGGAGTTCAGCAACTTGAGCCAGTAACTTCATCCCTCATCTCAGATCAGGGTTGCCTTTATTTCCATATAAATTAAATAAAGAACTATGACAACTTGTATAATTTATCCTGAATTGTACCCCACATCTTTGGAATAAAAATTTTAAAAAAACTTATTATATTAAAAAAAAACTACCAAGATACACTCAATTAGATTACCTGACTGTCAAATTATCCCTCTCTTTCTTCATTTGTAATATCTATTCTAACTTGAATTCCCCTGAGGGAGAAAAAAAAACAACTATCTTTAACTAAGGTCACATTCTGAGATACCAGGAGTTATAAGTTTAATATATTAATTTGAGAGGGAATACTGTAACATATAATAGAGCTGGAAGTGACCTAGTATTCATACCAGGGATTCTCTGTCCTGTGGTATTATCTCAGTGGGAATTCTCAGTTTTGCAGAGAAATACATGTTCTCTAAACACGTCACTGAAAACAATCAGTAGAATTACTCACTTCCATTCCTTGATTCCAGGACCCATGCATTATTCCTAATACAGAATAACATATAAATGGTCTTGTTTTACAGTATATATTGCATCCTGGAGGATGATTATAATCTTATGAAGAACTGTGTGTAGGCTATCTTTCTATATGTGCTTTAATGGGTCATTCTAAGACTGGCTGCTTATAGATGGTATACTATGTGACATAGACAATGAATCCTTAAAGGAATGGTTCACTCCCATATATTTTTTTCTGTTGTTGTACCCTGTTATGTGTGTCATATTCTGTGCTATTAATCAAATATTTGTAAGCCTTGAATATTGATGCTCACTGAATTTCTTCAGGAAGGAAAGACAAACTGATATCCAGAGTATGGATTTACTCTTGAAATAAGAAACAAAAAAATGAAGAAACAGCAACAAAAACTGACTCTTCTGGATAGAGTAATTCAATTGTAGTAAACTAGTCATCAAGTGGTAAATAAACTGTGGTACAATATTAGAGATCTGACGTTGACCTTTGTGCTGGCAGTTTGGATCTTGGGTGGAAGCAGTAGCTAGATCAGTTCTGGCACTGAATCCATTGTATATCTTCCATTGTTTTCACTTTGGCTATAACATTCATGAATTCACTGTGCTAGTACTGGGTTAAATTAGACAAGACACTGGCTGATTTCAGTGGGGTAGTTTATTTGTACTTTGTTGTTTAGTTGTTTTCCATTGCAAGTGCTTTTTGAAGGTATTTAACATGAAATATGGAGTTCTTCACACTTTGTGCCCACTAATAAACCCATTCACATGTTTCTACATCAGTTTTCCTTTTTTCAATTTTTTTCAGAGACCTGACCAAATAACCAAGTCTTTTACTATAGCCCTTAAGTTCATATATTTTCTAATCTTAAGTCACTTTTCATTCAATATAAAGTGAGTAAACCAGGTGCTCTTAGAATTGTCTGTTGTCACTAATGCATCTTCTTTCCATTTATAGTTTTTAATTCATGATCAATGCATTAATCAATGCATTAATCACACTTGGGATTTTTCCTCATATCAACTAGCATAAGGAATCCAGATGCAGTCATAGGTGTGAGTTGACGAAGGAGACACACACACACACACACACACACACACACACACACACACACACAGAGAGAGAGAGAGAGAGATGCTAACACTACTATACAGTGGATGGTATGGGAGTTTGAACTGCCTGATTGTGCCCCATGCTGCTCCCCATAGTTCTCTTTGGACTTGATTCATCTTTTATTGAGTTGTTACTGGTTTCATCTAGCCTCATGACCTGATATTTGATAGAACTCAGTTAATGATAGGTAATTTTAGCCACATCATCTCATGGCATTCCATAATTGGGTATTCTATCTCTGCTAGGACTGTGGGACTTATTTGTTAAAATGTGCTTAAATCTCAGATTCAGATGGTATCATTTTGATATAAAACTTTAAGGTTTCATGTTGTGATTCTTTGAGAGTGGCTTGCCATAAACTACATGCTACATCTTTTCCCACCACTGATATCTTTCATACTATAATGTTTTCTGAGTTTTCTAGTGGAAATGACTGAATGACTGGCACCATACACTACACTTTTTGACCTCTTTTCTGCTCTTGTCCCAACTCTAAGCAAAAATACTTAGAAAGTTCCACTCTCTTTGCATACAGTTAATTCAAATATATTACCATTGACCATTTGGGGAAGGGAAGAATTATGGGATCATTATTGTATAACTTTGTTATAATTTTGTAGGTGTTGCCTCCACCTGTGGAGCATTCAGTCTCTTCTTCAATCACTGGATTCTGTATCTAAAACCTGATTTTACTCCAGAAATTGGGCAAGGAATCATGATATTTTATGGAGGTTATTTCCTTCAGCATCTTAATCATTCATCTTTGATGTATTTTGATTGTATAGGCTTAGTAAGTCCCTTTTCGGTTACATACCTAAGACCCTAGGCATTCTGTGTTCTATCCAACATGTTTATAGCATTCTATAGATCAGCCCTCTCCCTCTTTGGCCACTTGGACCTTGATGCATATTATGATAATTTTCCACCTAAATTCTGAAGGTACCTGAACTTTTGGGGGAGCCTGTTATTCCTGATGATATTACTGAACTTCATTTTGTAATGACTTTTCCTACCATCAATGAGTTTTTAGCAAAGATATATTATCTCAACTGATAATAAGCTTTAACAACTGGACCTTCTTCCACAGGTCATCTGTGCCCTACAAACCACTAGTGATAATTTTCTTATTGCCAAATACATGGCAAGTTATGCAGCTCTGAATCTTATCATGTCGCCTTCTGAATCAGATGTTGTCTAATAATAATTGTCACAGATTTGGTTCTATAGAAAGCAGACTATGAGTTGAATTTGGCATGCAGGATGATCAATAAGAATTATTCTCTAAGAATCAG
This sequence comes from Carlito syrichta, assembly GCF_000164805.1. Taxonomy (NCBI): domain Eukaryota; kingdom Metazoa; phylum Chordata; class Mammalia; order Primates; family Tarsiidae; genus Carlito; species Carlito syrichta. Next base: position 580,843 of record NW_007248756.1, read on the forward strand.
CACCTGTGAAAGGAAGAAGAAAAACAGGAAGCAAAGGCAGAAAAGGTCAAGCTTCAATGCGAGCACAATAACAGCTTCAGCTTACGCAACAAGGATTTCAAGTTATAATAGCCTTAAGAGTTGTCCCAATTGGGCCAAGATTTTGTTGATTTTTATCTTCAGTGTGTGTGCCTTTTGTCTCTGTGCAACAAATCTCTAGTATGTACAAGATCTATTCTTTAAATCATCTTAAAATGTTTTACCTACTTTAAATTACTTATTTCTATTTATAATCATTTTTAAAGTAAATATGTGCTGCTAATACATTTTTAAAGTGAAATTCAGCCCTATCCCTCTTTGGCCACTTGGACCTTGATGTGTATTATGATAATTTTCCACCTGAATTCTGAAGGTACCTGAACTTTTGGGGGAGCCTGCTATCCCTGATGATATTACTGAACTTCATTTTATAATGACCTTTCCTACCATCAATGAGTTTTTAGCAAAGATATATTATAACAACTGATAAGATCATGAAACAGTATCTGCAAATATTTGCATATTTATGTAATATTTACTATTTGATAAAGTATAATAACCTGATAAGGTTATCAGTTATAATATTTTTAAATAAACAACTAATTAAGAACTTGGACCATCTAGCATTTTTTTCTCTACTGCATATGACCTTGGTTATTATCTAATATCCATGAACTTATCTACATAGATCATAATAGTATGAAAAAGGCTTACCAGTTTATACTTTAGGTTTTATGCTTTCAGTCCTACATTCATTCAATCATGATGTTTGAGCGCCTAGTATAACCCATTTTTGGTGTTTATTGTTTATTAGTCTCTATGTCCATCACTTATAATCCAAAATCATCACTGATGATAGCAAATTCCAGTCATAATACTACTAATGTTAATATATTCTGATGGAAGAAACAGATAGTAAGTCACTGATAGTAATGCACTGTGATGACTGCTATGGCTTAATAGTATTCATTCAAGATAATTGTGTGTGGTGTGTGTGTGTGTGTGTGTGTGTGTGTGTGTGTGTGTGTACTCAAATATATGCATATATATTCATCTATATGTGTATATATTCTCATTTATACTCCCATAATTCAAAGTGTACATATTCCAACCTCTATCTGTGAAACTAGTCCACGATGCACTGGTTACCAGTTTGCCTTAGACTGGTGTTAGAGAACATATAGGTAGCAAGTTATATGAAGTGGATTTATTATTTGCACTTGAGGAAAAGCATAAGATATCTAGCATTCAGGACGAGCTGGTTGTTTAAGTTTCAGAAAAGCTTCCTGAGGCACAAAGAATCTTGAATGAACGTGCCTTACTTGCAGTCACAAATGCAGGACCCGGAAAGGCAACCCTATCTAGGTTATATACCTGGGGGGAAAAATGAGATGCTGGGCTAAAGCATTTAAGGACATCCTATTTCTAAAGGGAGAGGGAACAGAACTGGGGATGTTCCAAGTTACCCTCTTATCTCTGGAAGCTACATTCTCAGCACATTCCATGGTTATCCTTGAGAATTACAAGTAGTAAAGAGGAGAGAGCATAGTCTGTCCAGAGCCACCTGGGGAAGGCTTACCTTTTATATATACTTTCCATACTCCATAAAGGTTGAGTATTTATTATTTATGGAGTATTCATTTTTAATAAATTTATTACTCCATAAATAATTGTCTTTATTTTATTGTAAGAAAATAAGTTTCTCAGTGAGATCTTGAGCATAGTCCTCATAATGTTCATATTCTTAGACACCTCAGAGCAAGATCTCTGAAAAGCAAGATGCAGGCCTAGACATACATCTTATTGCATAGAATAATAACAAGAGAGAAAGAATCCAAAAACTCTAGGAGAGATGGAGAAAGTGAACATGAATTTCTAGTTGAGACCAGCACACTTGTATTAGTATTAGCATGGGTGTTAAATCTATAAGGTTCAGATTTCTCTCCTTTCAACTTGGTAGATTTCCATTTCTGGTACTATATAGTCACACATATATAGTATACATATATATGAAATGTTTGTAACTAAAAAATAAGGATCTATGAGAAATAATTATTTAAATTCTTCTTAATTTCTGTTTCTCACCATAAACTTCTCTTTCCCTTCAATTCAAATATCTTTCATACCCAGAATTTTCTGTTGGTGGAGACCCTACTGAAATCTAGGACTTTGATTGAATCTTAAAAACCATAGGTCATCACAATGAAATGAATACCATAATAATTGAGCCTGCTTACATTTATCACATTTACTTTAGTAAATACAAATGAGGTGCACCATTTCTAACAAAATTTCTTCCAAAATATTTGGAAGTCATTTGTACATGTTAAAGACTGACTTTGGAAAAGCAAGCCTGATTCAAGGAAAACTCTAATATGTTAAATAATGTAATTGATTCCGGAAGAAGAAATATATTTAAGTCATTATGTTTTATCACAAAATCTATATTGCTGTAGAAAGTACTGTGTTTTGTGGTAATTTTACTTTTTTTCTGGTATTTACTCCAAATTAATATCATCCTCACTGCTTAAGGTGTGGTAAATTCATTTAGTAGTTCTTCATCTTATTAGGCTTGGCCAATGATAGATATTAAAATAGGAAAGAAATATACAACTACTATGTATTCATTAAAAAATTAAAAAGTAAAGACAGAGACAATGTAAACTTGCAGTATTTTGGTTTTTGTTGTTGTTTTTCTTTGTTTGTTTTGAGTCAGTGTCTCACTCCATCACCCAGGCTGAAGTGCGGTGGCAAAACCATAGCTCACTACAGTCTTTACCTCCTGGGGGTTAGATGATCCTTTTGCCTCGGCCTTTCAAATAGCTGGGTCTCTGGGTGCATGCCACCACACTTGGCTAAGTTTTGAATTTTTGTGGAGATGAGATCTCTCTGTGTTACCTAGTCTGGTCTTGAACTCCTGGGCTCAAGCAATCCTCCTGCTTCAATCTCCCAAAGTTCTGGGATTACAGGCTTGAGACACTATGGCTGGCCTGCAGTAGTTATTTTGAAACATGATATATAGTCAAATAACAGCACATCTTTAAGTATTCTAATAGGTATGTTAAGAGTTGGGTTATTTGCAATGTAATAAGATAAAATCTACTAAATCAAGTCTTTTCTCAAAACTTTGTTTGCAAGTCTATAGATTCCCTTTAGAAAAGAAAAAAAAACCCAAAAGAGTCGGCAAAGCTTTGCATGATGTTAATTAGTTAATTACATACATAAGACTTGAGGAATATGTGATGTGGGACAAAACAATTTTAATTACCTCAATTATCTTTTTTTTTTTTTTTTTTTTTTTTTTTTTTTGAGTTGGAGTCTCACTCTGTCGCCCAGACTGGAGTGCAGTGGCCGTTCCCGGCCACCGCAGCCTCCACCTGCTGGGCTCCGGCCATCCTTCCTCCTCAGCCTTCCGAGTAGCCGGAATTACAGGCGCGCGCTACCACGTCCGGCTAATTTTTTTGATTTTATTGTAGAGATGAGGTGTCACCTGCCCAGGCGGGTCTCGAATCCGCGGGCTTGGGCAATCCACTCACCTCAGCCTCCCAAAGACGCGGGATTACATGCTGAGCCACCGAGCCCGGCTAGTTACCTCAATTATCTTTTTCATACTGCCTCAATATGACCACAAGAGTGATGAAGTTCTGATGAAATACATACATATTATTATATAGCTTCCTGAGTTAAACCAAGTTGGTACTCTGTTCATGTTATGGTTAGAGGATGGTCTTCTCAAAATAGTGAAGCAAATTTGTGTGACATATTTGAAGAAAAAAATAACAGGAATGAGTGTTGAATTCAAATTTTAGGTGCATTGTTTGTGTACTGTGTGACAGTGTTGGTAAGAATTAATTTTGTTTCCCAAAAATGCTGTCTTTGGTTATTTAATTTATCTCTCATAATAAAAAAAATTCAGATTCCTGTTTCAATGTCTGGTATACAGTAGGTGCTTCTTAAGTGTTGGTGGCTCTTCCCAATGTATGTATTTTTAAATTTTTATCTTATAACTCATTCCTTAAATTCTTCTGAATGCATGCCAGCATTCATCATTGCAATGTAGTAAGGAGTTTTAAAAATATCATTTTTATATGTGTCAAATTTTCAAGGTTTTTATACTTTTAAGAGCTATTAATAGTAAGAGCTCTCATAGTGAATGATACATATTACTTTATTAACACAGTTCAATACAATATCCTTGCAATGATATAAACCAATCAATTATATTACTTAGGAATCACTTTTTAAAGGTAATTCATTTAAATGTTATTAGTAAATTTATCCAGACAACTAGAATAGACATTTTTACAATTGAAAATAATTCCATACTATTTCTTCTGAAAATGTATCTTTGAGTATGTATTCCTGAAATCTTGAAAGAGATTCTCTTCTAAAGTACTGTCTAGCAGATTGAGTGACTGCTTTAGGGAGATCATACTTATGCTAATTCGCATTAATTAATAAAATAAATTTGATATCTGTGGCAGTGATCCAGAGCACTAATTCCAAAATCCCACATCTCTGTATTGAGGGCTTTATCAAGAATGACAAATATTTAAAGTGTATTTACCTCTTTATTCAACATTTAAATCCAAAATAAATTTGCTCAAACACTTTATTAAAATTTGCATTAATTCCTCAACATTTTCCATGTATTTCCATAATTTTTCAACATTTTTCATGCATATTTCAATTGCATGTGAAACATGAAATATGACATACTGGTATGTGCAATGTTATAATATAGATTAAGTAGTTTCAAGATATAGAGTTCTCATTTGAAGTTATTTAGATATGAGTGTGGGTTTTTTTTAAAAAAATTAACTCAAGAAACAAAATTAACTGGACCATCTCTGTCAGCTTGACAAAAAACTTGGTGAGAGATTTTAAAAACTTATTTTATTTTTAGTCAACCCTGAAATCAAGGCACTTACTTTTGACAATTCTATCTTAAAATAAGTTTTCAGTCAGAAAAATTTAAAACTCAAAAACAGTTTTGCACTTTATGTGCTCTGAAAATTGTTTATAACTGTACAATTCAATTAATTTTAAACATGTTGAACACCATCTTATGTATTTATTTTCCTTAAAATTTTGTTGTGTTTAGTTTTGATATTTTCCTTACTAACTTAGATTAAATATTATACTATATATCATGTTAAATATTATACTATATATCATGTTAGAGAGAGAAATTTAAATATCTTACAATTTTTTCCCAAATAATATCATCTCCATTTCTTTGAGAATTATTTTCCTTATTAAGGCTTCCATTTTTAGGGGTCTCTGTATCCATGAAAATCTAAAGGTATCATGTGTACTGTGGATAGGGTTAGAGGTGGAGTAAGTGTAATAATACTGTTTTCTACCTTAAAACGCCTCTTTTCCATAAACACACACGCACATGCACATACACACACTGGTAAATATAACTGGTGTCTATCTGCATAGGTTGAAAATGTTGACATTGTATCGTTAAGAAAAAAAATTTCCATTCATAAAGCTTTCATTCCACTTACATGAACTTAATACACATGTTCTTAATTATGCTTGGATTGTTTATGAAAATTTAATAAAACATTAAACAAAGCTAGACATCATCTCAAGTTATTTCCCTGTTAACTATTTTTACAGCACACGCACGTTAGACAAGGATGAAAAAGAATCACAAAAGCAAAAGACCCCCCAAAAGTTAAATGCATGGATTTTTGTTGATTGCTGTGCTTGATATACATGAAGTAATTTTACATTTGTTCTTAGGTTGCCTAAAACATTTAAATACAAATAAAAATGAGTGTAGCAAAAATAATGAAAGCAAACAGCAGGTAACTTTACAAATAAGGAAATGTGAACCATTTCTGCCTTTATTCAGAGTAAATTGGGCCACAACTTTTGTCTAATGGTCCACTCCTGCTGCTGTAGTCAAAGATGTGCACATGGAGACTTAGTATTCCACAGACACACGTGGTTTAATATGTGGTATCCACAAGACATCGGTTTCCACCACAGCCTTTAAGTGCTCCAAACCTTCAAGTACCCACAATTATTACACCTGTGACCAGAACCAATTATTCCTTTTATTCCCCACCAGGAAAAAACAATATGTAGGCAGTTTTCTTTGCTAAGACATGGAAGTAGCTTTAACACTGGCCCTTGTGAAGCTACAATGTACCAAAAGTACTATGCCAAATATTTATAACCTGTATAAAAATTCCACATTCCCAAATTGGCCACCTCAAGGTGAAAATATAACTCGCTAAATATTAACTGACTCTATTACCCTAATATTAAACATAAAAATCACATGGGAAATATAGAAATTCAAATGGAGGTAACATAAACTTGCCATAAATCATAAACAAAAAACTATTTGTGGGACAACATGGATGACAAATTGTCTACTGTGTAAATTTTAGAATGAGACCAACAAAAGTTGGAAGGTGGGTTAATTCTCCGCTCCGTCTCCCGCTTCAGCTTCATCTCCTTGGGTATCCGATGTCCACAATGCCAAGTTGTCCTTCAGTAATTGCATTATTAAAAGTGTTGTCTTTGTATGACTTCACTTAATGTGTCAAGTCCAGCAATGGTTTCATTGAAAGTTGTCTTTGCAAGAGAGTAGGCTTTCTCTGGGGAGTTCAGAAGTTAAGGGCCAGACCCAATCTGATAGGATGTGTTGGCTGCATTTCCTTTTTGCTGATTTCAAAAACTTCTTGGTATGCTTGTGACTGCTCCGCAATCCCTTTCTTGTCGTCACCAGATGCAATCTCGGCCAAGCAACAGTAGTCGTCTTCTTTCATTTTCAAGTAGAAGACTTTGCTCTCTGCTTGGGAAGCACTGGGGATCAAGAACTTTTCCAAAAGAGACAGCACATCATTGCAGATATCTCTCAGCTCGGTCTCAATTTTTTCTCTGTATTCTTGAGCCATTGGCTGTTTTTTCTCAGCACCTTCCGTCTTTTGCTCAATTCTTGAGACAACCCTCCGAGATGACCTACGGGCTCCTACCACATCTTTATAGGCAACCGAGAGCAGATTCCTTTCCTCATGGGGCAATTCAGCTCCTTGCTCTGTTATGGACTTCACGCAGGCTGCCAAGTCATCGTATCGCTCAGCCTGCTCCGCCAGTTTGGCCTTCTGAACCAGTTCATTTTTATCCATGACTGGATATTTTGTGTCTGGAGAGGGTGGTAGCAGACGGACCCGGGCTCGGCAGTCTCTGGGCGGCAGTGGAGGCAGCGGCGAGGCTGAGACCAGAGAATATTCAAAAACTCTTCTGTCCTCTGAGTCCATATCTTAACTATATTTAACTTTGAAGTAATAGTAGGAAAATTTAGTATTCTGTGTCTGAAAGAAAAAAGGTCTTTGACAGTTTTGATCAATAGTTCCCATACTGGAAATGTGATAATGGTATCACTAGTAGAAATAAGAAAAGGATTTGGAGATAAGGTAACTGGTTGTAGATGTGGTGTAGTGGCAATAGCCCTGCTTTAGGAAGCTGAAAATTTATTTTATTCCCATTTTTGTGCAGACTGGTTTTTTGACATTGACCATGTCACTTCTCTGTTCTGTCTCAGTGTCCTCATGGAAAATGAAGAGTATTAAACTATATCTGTATTGATCTCCAAAAATTTATATCAATGATTTATGATTGGTCAGTAATTATACTTAATAGGCACATGGGTGCATTGTTTTCCATTTGCCTCCAACCACTTATTACCTATGAGTCAGTTGCATTGGCATGACTAGATTCTGAAGGATAATCAATAATAAGTGGAAATTGCTAATGAATCTACCATAAAGTCCATTAGGTATTTTGCTGACACAACAATTCTAAAGTAACATAATTAATAACATTATTTAATATCAGGAAATGTGATGAAGAAAGCAGTATCCATCCTTAACAACCATCTTAAATTGGGCAGCTCCCATTTCGTATACGTATCTATAAAGATCATCAAGGAAGTATAAAAAAATGGAAGCATCTTGTCATCCTGTTTTCTTTTCTGATCTCAGATAAAAATCCAGGATTAGAGCATTGGTGAACTTAATGGGAAGTAGCTTTGTGACTGAAAGATTTTCTTCCTACTCAGCACTTTCATTTTGTACAATGTTAGTGTTTAGTATATCATTTTTTGTTTGTTTCTTAGTTGTGGAGTACATGTGAGAATTTACTACATAAGTAAATTGCATGCAGGGGGGGTTTGAACTTCTTGAGATAGTGGTCTTGTTACCCAGTTAATGGTTGTGTGCACCTTATTTCTCTGTACATCTTTTCTTGATGAATGGTGAGACAGAAATTATGAACTTCGTACCCAGTACCCAGTCTTCCTTTCATCTACATCAAATTTACCTATATTTTATTTAGAAGAACAAGGTCCTTTACTAAAAGATCCACAAGTTTTCTTGCAGCTATGGTTGATCATGTGACCTAATTCTAGCCAGGGGAGTATACAAGGGAGTCGTGAGGTAGGGGTTAAGAAAAGCTATTTAAAGGAATATAGCTCATAAAGCGTTTTGCTTTGTACAGGTTTGTTTCCTTTGAGCTGTAACATAATGATACACCCCACAAGGTCAAAAGTTTTGGTCTCAGTATCTAATCTTAATCTTATTAAGCCACTGAAATAAAACAACAACTGCCTAACTCTAAAACTTCTATTATTTAAAAAACGAAATAAATTTCTATTTAATTAAGCCAATGAAAACTGGTTTTTTTTTTACATCATGCAGAACCCATTTACTAAATGATGGCTACATGGATAGTTGATAGATGTATTTGATGAAGAAATAGAAGAGTATAATATCTAACTAATTTTGGAGATACAGGAAGTTATATATTTTATCCTAGATTTTGGATATATTGCAAATGTTTTATAGACACAAAAACTCTTGAATCCAGGAGAAAGAATAAGACAAGAATTAATCATGTCATTCTGTAGCATAAAATTATGTGTTTCAAAAGTTCCATTCTTCTATGAAATATAAAGTATTCAGAAAGTATTACAATAGCGAGGAAATAAGGACAAATTGCAATTCATCAGAATTCTGTTTCTCTTGCCACAGTTGGGATTAGAACACAAAGAACATGATCAATAACAGCAAATTCTGCCAAATTAGAATATAGACTTCTAATGTAATTAGCACTCAATAAATGTGGCAAACATTCACAGCATTGTGGTTAGAACTTTATAGAATAAACAATAAAAGAGGAACCCTTTTTCACATCTATTCAATAAATCTTATTCAAATACTTCTAATTTGCTTGGTAAGGGCCTTAATAAATGAGTAAATATACTTATTTCCAAACTTCTTCTATAGTCATATTTTAAAAAATATGTCAGGATAGTATAATCACTGTAGGATTTCTTTTCTTATATTATAGGAGTACTAAGGCAGATACTCCAAAATCTGGAATTCAGTCCTACCTGTTCAACAGCTAGGTAGTTCATCTGAGTCCAGGTGCTTATGCTTTCTTAACTTTATTTTTTTATATTCAAAAAGAAAATAATAATCATACCAAATTCATAAGATTGCTTTATGGTTAAGCATTTTCATATGGGTATCTTTTTCTGACATAACGTGACAAATGCATATATAGAATAGTGAGGAAGAGCAAAGAGAGTTAATGTCTATTAAGTACTACTAAGAACCCACTCTAAACACATTATTAATGCCATTCTGGACACCTAAGAAAATACCATCTTGTTACCCTTCAGATATCTAGAACTCTAATTTAATAATATTGAAAAGGGAGACATCAAAGGATTCCTACAGGAAAAATTATAAAAGCTTACTCTTTTATATTAAGATCGACAACTTGTCTTTTTTCATATTATTTTAATGGTCTCACAACATTAGGGTGAGTTTTTAAAATATTTAACTAAATTCATTTCTTAACTAGTGGATTTGATTGCTGATGTTTAGAGTATAAAGTGATTTCTTTTATTTTTCTTTTTTCTTTTCTCCTCTCGTTTGCACCTGTTTCTTTCTTCTTTTAAGATGTGATTTGAAGTATACACTTATCATCCAGTCTGCACAATAATAATTAAAATTGTAAGCATTTACAACTACAAAAGTTTTAGGTATATAAATTCAGTATGTGGTATAGTGTACAAGACATACATTTTGTGCTTTTAAAAAGTCAATGTCATGATAAACAAACAAGAAAAAAGAACAAGTGTTCTTATACATTAAAATAAAAGAAAGAGGCAGAGACACAACAACAACAACAAAATGCAATATGTATGCAATGTGTGATCTTGACATTAAATGATGGTGGAATAAAATATTTCCTGTCATCACTTGCCTCTCAAAAATATAATGAGAAACTAATCAAAGACAAGAACACCACCGTAAATCTACCAGAATTCTCGGGAAAATGTGGAGAACCCCCCTGGGCTTACAGAGCCAAGACAAATCATGAATGATGAGAAAAACAGTTATTTTAGACTGTGTCATTCCCTCCCCTAAGACAGCCTAATGCTGCTCACATAGATCCAGAATTTCCAAGGAGAGAAAATTGGAGGTGGCCTTTCAGTTTTCCCATTGGTCTGGGAGTATTTGTGGGCAGCTCACTTGAGTCTCATGCTAAGAGAACCACTGGGAGTTCCAGGAGGGCTTAAATACCTGGGATAAATTGGGAGTAAAAGATCGGTATGCTGACCACAGTGACTAGAATATAGATCTTGGCATTCCAGCATGGAGTGGACGTTGAATCAACTGACTGGTACCATAGTGCTGCAAGGTGCACAATCAACAGGAAGAACCAAATTCCTACCAGTTTTTTCACAAAGTCCAGGTGCTCACTTGGAGTCTTCCCTAGAATAGAAACAGCTAAAAGGTCAGGATTAAGTTTAGGTGCCTGATTTTCTCCAAACTGGAAAACAATGACAGAGTAGTAATATAGGTCCAGGGAAATATTTAAGTTCTGGTGCCCACTGTAAGCTCTCCTCAGAACAGCAAACAAGGCAGGGTAACAAATAGCAGTGTTTACGTTCCAGGGTTCATAATAAGTCTTCCCTAGACTGGGAAGTAATGGGAGGTCAAAAAGTTAATTCCAGTACAGTGTTTTAGCTCTCGTGGTCATTATAAGTTCTTCCCAGAATAAGAAGCAACAACAAATCAACTTTTAAGTTCTGATACCAGTTGAAAAAGATATAACAAAACCTGAATACCTGCAAAAACTAGAAAAGATGACTATCTCCTCAAATGCACAGGAATCAGTATAGACAGAAGAATTGTGAAGATTCTAAAATATATGACAGCACCAAAAGAAAATAACAAAGCTCCAGCAATGGACCTATGGATTTTCACATCTATAAAATGTCTGACAGAAAATTTAGAATAATATTTCTAAAGAAGTTCAGAGTATCACAAGAAAATATGGACTTTTTTTTTAATTTGGAAAAAAATCCAAAAATAAAATAAAAAATTTGACAAAGAAATAGAAACAGATAAAAGCCAAACAACAACAAAAAATATAAATTCTAGAAATAAAAAAGACAATGATTGAAATGAAAAACTTGTAAGAAAGATTTGTTAATCAAACAGAGGAAAGAATTAGCAAGTTTGAAGACAGAACACATGGAGTTACCCAATCAAAGGAGTGAAAGGAAAAAAGGATTAAATAAGTAAGGCATGCCTGTGAGAATCATGAAACACCATAAAGCAAACTAACCTTAATATAATAGTAACTCCCAAAGGAGACAAAAAAGAAAATGGCCTAGAAAGCATATTTAGGGGAAAAATGGCTGAAAAATTCCCAAATCTGGAGAAACATAAAGTTCAGAAATCACCAGTCAAATTCAACCCAAAGAGGAATTTCCCAAGGCACATCATAATCAAATTAGCAGACATTAAAGATGAATTCTCAAAGCAGTAAGGGACAAGAAACATCACATTAAAGAAAACAGATACCAGCTCTACTCAAACTATTCCCAGAAGTTGAAAAGAAGGGAATATTTCCAGACTCACTTTCCAAAGCTAGTGCTACCCTGAATATAAAAACTAGAAAAGGACACAACAATAACAGAAAAGAAAACTGTAGGCCAATATCTCTGACAAGCATACATGCAAAAATGCACGGCAAATTACTAGCAAATGAAATTAAACAACATATTTAAAAAGTTATTCATCATGTCAAGTGGGATTCATCTCAAAAATGAAAAAATTATTCAACATACATAAATCAATAAACATGATATTTCATATTAACAGAATCAAGACATGATCATTTCAATGGAGGCTGACAAAGCATTTGATAAAATTCGGCATCCCTTCATGTTAAAAACCCTCACAAAGCTGGATATGGAAGGAACATACACCAAAACAATAAAGATCATATATGACAAGCCCAGAGCTAACATCAAACTCAATGGGGAAAGAAATGGAAGTCTTAGCCAGAGCAATTAGACAAGAGAATGAATAAAGGACATCCAAACTGGAAAGAAAGAAGTTGAATTAGTGTTGTTTGTGGACAATATGACCTTGTATTTAGGAAAACCTAAAGTCTGCACTAATATCCCTTAGAACCAATAAACTAATTTAGTAAAGTTCCGGGATACAAAATTAACATACACAAATCAGCAGTGTTTCTATATACTAAAATGATCAATATGAAAAAGAAATTTAAAAAGCAATCCCATTTACAATAGTTTAAAAAATACCTAGGAATAAACCTAACCAAAGATGTGAAAGATCTCTATAAGGAAAACTGTAAAATATTGATGAAATAATTAAGGAGGACATGAAAAATGGAAATAATTAATATTATTTAAATGTCTACACTACCCAAAGTGATCTACAGAGTCAATGCAATTTCTATAGAATACCCAAATTATTCTATATATAAATGGGAAAAAAATCCTAAAATCTGTATGAAACTATAAACAATCCTGAATAGCTAAACAGTCTTGTACAAAATGAACAAAGCTGAAGGAATTCTACCACCTGACTTCAAAATATACCTCAAAACTATAATAACCAAAACAGAATGGTATTGGCATAAAAATAGGCACACAGACCAATGGAACAGAACAGGGAAATAAATTCACACACTTATGACCAACTCACTTTTGACAAAATCACCAAAAACCAATCATCATTCAAAAAATGCTGTTGGGAAATTGTATATCCATGTGCAGAAAATGAAACTAGACTGTCTTACCATATTCAAAATAAATCAAAATGGATTAAAGACTTAAATGTAAGACTTGAAACTGTTATACCACTAGAAAAACATTGAAGAAACAGTTCAGGACATTGGTCTTGGCATAGATTGTTTCGGACAAGATATTAAAAAACATAGGCAACAAAAACAAAAATAAGCAAATGAGATTACATAAAGCTAAAGAAATTCCTAGCAAAGGAAACAGTCAACAGAGTGAAAAGGCAGCTTACATGATGACTGAAATATTTGCAGGCTATCCCTCTAACAAGGGATTAATAACCAAAATATACAAAGAACTCAAGCAACTCAATTATAAAATAATAAATCATCTAGTTACAAATAATGGGTCAAACATCTGAATAGACATTTTTCAGAAGAAGACTTATAAATAATCAACAGTTATGTGAAAAAAAGACCAATATTACCAATTATCGTGTAAGTCAAAACCACGGTAAGACATTATGTCCCAGTTAAAATGGCTATTAACAAAAATATAAAAAGTAAAAGAAACTGGTGAGGCTGTGGATAAAGGGAAAATCTGGTACACTATTGGTGGAAATGTAAGTCAATAAAGCCACTGTGGAAATTAGTATGGTGGTTTCTCAAAACTAAAATAGATCGACTATATGATTTAGCAATCCCACTGCTGAATATGTATCCAAAAGAAAAGATATCAATATATTGAAGAGATATCTGCTCTCCCCTGTTCATTGCAGCACTATTCACAATAGCCAAGATATGGAATCAAAAGCTAAATGTTCATCAATGAATTAATGAATAAAGAATATGTGGTATATATACACACAATGAAATATTATTCAGTTATAAACATTGAATAAAAGTTTGTCATTTTCAACAAGATGAATGTAACAGAGCTTATGTTCTCAGTCATATGCGAGAGTCCAAAAAAAAAAGAAGTCATCTCATTTAAAGAGAGTATAAAATAGTGGTTACCAAAGTCTGGGGAAAAAAAAGAGGAAGGTCAAATGAATAGACATTAGGGATTGTATTTAGGACCCGCCCTAATCCAATATGACATCTTCTGTTTCTAAGTAAGGTTACATTCTGAGGTTCTAGATGAACATGAATTTTGAGGGAATACTGTTCAACCCAGTATAGCTTACTATTTCAAATTTCTAAGACAAAATTCTTTCACAAAGTGAATAAGTTTTGTTCTATTTTTCAAACTAAATGTAGTATTACCCGCTTCATCAAATAGAACTATAATTTTACAAACACCATGCTGTTCAGCCCAGAAAGATATATGTATACCGGACTTCCAGAGTTTTGGGGCCAAGTCATTTATGGTCCATCTTCAGAAGCCTCATGGACAATGTTATTACAATTGCATAGCAACAGATACAGTCATTGCAGGCCTCAAACCCTAGGTGTGATCATGCCCTGCAAGTGACCCAGGTAAATATCCATATTCATACCAACTTTATTTTATTGTTTCATTTATTAATTCCCTTTCCAAACTATTTAATATTCTCTCCCATGTCTACTCCTTTTCAAAAACCATCACACATATAATCTTGCAGGTCGACCAGAAGCTACTATGACTACTACAATTTTGTGCTCAAGTATTCAATGAAAATAAATTTGTATCATAAACCTAAGTTATAATCTGTATTTTGTGACAAGAATTATGGCCCAGGCAATGTGGATGCTTTACATGAATGATGTTAAGAATTATTTCTTATAACTCTACAATGTAGGTAGTTTTATTATCACCTATTATAAAAAATGAGGAAACTGAAGCTTATAGCATTAAATACTTTTCTCAAGATTACACATCTAGTAAATTGCCAGACAGACAAACGAACCCAAGAACTATGCAAAAAAAGTTTCTTAACTCATAAAACATTCTTCTGCTGAAATTTGCTTCAAGAACTTTTATATTTTGACTAGAAACTGCTTGAATCAGGTTTTGTTTAGAAAAGTCAAAGCATAAGTCAATGCTTTTTCTAGTTTTCACCCTGTTTCTTTCATGACACTCAGAAAATGATGGCCATAAGATATTTGTGATACATTAGTAAAATTTTTATCATTTTATTTATTTTATGTGAGGCATTCATCAGTCAGGAATAATCCTTTATATTCTCTATTTGGTCTACAATAACCAATTTCAAGATCAAAGCCCAGAATAGTAAAGCAAAACAAACAAACAAAAATCAAAACAGTAGTAAAAGTGCTACTCTTTTTCCTTGTTCTTAGCTAAGGAATAGATTCACTAGTCTATGTTTCTTCTACTGGCTAAAGAGCAGTGACTTCTGACCATCTCAAGGCCATTTGGCTATCATAAAGTCTTCTCTGAAGCAGGACTGGTACCTAAGACAATGGAAAGTTCTTTAAGTCTAGAAGCAGCTGCACACCAATTTTAGCGACGTCTTGAGCCAGTGACAGCTCCCATGCTCCATCACTGTGTTATAGCCAGTTTGTGAGAAATGACACCAACATGCAGAGAGAGTCAAATTATGGGTGCTTTATTGACACCAGCAATCGAGAGCGAACTAGTGTCCCAAAGAACTCTCAGCCCCGAACAGAGTAGAGGGTATATAAAGGCAACAATTACATAAGTTGTACAGTTTGATTAATATTTCTTGGCAAACCATTTGATTACGAAGGGGCATGGATACTTACAGAATTTGTGCAACTATGGAGTTTCCAAGCTCGGAAAGGAATGAGAATGTGGGTGTGGAAAGGAACAAGAATGTGAGTGTGTGATATAATTATGGGAAGGTTACATAAAGGAGTTATTTCTAGGTTAACATGAAAGATCTGTTACAAAATGGAGTTACTTATGTCAAGCAAGCTATTACGGGTTATTATGGGCTTTTCAGGTTAGATATTCCATATTTCATTCCCCCCTTCTACTTTCCATGAGTCAATGAGTTGACTCATCAGCAAGAAATATGTTATTGTACGGGGTCTCATGTATAGGAGTTCTATAGAACTGATTCATTGTTTGACAAAATGAATAATCCAATTTACTACACAGGGCCTGATAACTAGACCAAGGAGAAGAAGTAGGAGGGGTCGAACTAGACTAGTAACAAGAGTTGTTAACCATGGGTTCCAATCAAAAAGGCCTGGAACTAGGATTTATTAGTTTCTTTTTCTTTTTGTCATTTGCTTAAATTTTCTCTGACCTTTTGAAGAGTATCTCTAATAATGTTACCCTGCTTCGTTGGCATAAAAGCAACAAGCCTCTCCAAGGACTACACAGAGCCCTCCTTGGAATAGGAAAAGTAACTCTAGGCCTCTATGATTTTGAAGGAAAACTTCAGCCAGGGATTCTACCTGGTCATGGAGTTGGTCCATGGCAAATTGTAGATTTCCTAGGTCAGCATCAATTTCTTGGGCAAGGTTAGATAGACCCTGTTCTCCATGAGCCAGAGCAGCAGTGTTGAGTGCAGCTGTTCATGCTATACTTAGTCCGATTAAGACAGGTATTATCAAGGGAACAGAGCATTTTGAACAAGAAATTGGAAGAACAGGGGGATTGAGTAGAAAAGCTCCTTCAGGACCACTATAAGAAGCATAATCCTGAAGGATCATGTGAAGAGTGATATATAAGGTAGGCTGATTAAACCTTTTGGTAGTAGCACACTTGATAAGGCCTGTGGGACCAGCCAACCAGGTGTTGTCAGGAACCATGTAGGCCATGGATTCAGTCATAATTGTGATGAGAGACAAGTTACAAATATCAGAGAATGGAGAAGTTGTTAGATAGTAACCCAGAGTTATGAAACAGGAGGTTTTACCAGTTACATATCCTAGAATAATGTGAATTTGCAGTTAGTTCTCCAGATGATAGCAGTTTCAACTCCTATGCCCATATAGAAAGGGGGTTTTGACTTTAAGCAAAGCCAACAATCTAAGGCCAACAGGGCACAGTGGTGTTAAGCAGACAGGAGATATTATTTAGCATAGGAAAAAGACTAGAGGGTTGATGGGCCAGGTTTGGCCCAGACTGAAGGAAACTCCTGTTGTAACTGTAGAAGTAAAGTTGATGGGGCATTTTCAGTAGAGGACTTAGAAGAAGTTAAAAAATATTCTTCAGAGAGCGGGAAAGTTAAGAGCATCTGATAGACAGTAGGAATAAACATTTTAGTTTTGTCAGGTGAAAACACAATGTGTCTCTTAACTTTCCCATAAGAGGGAACAGACTACCTGGAGTTACTAAAAACTAATGAGTTACTTGCTTTTGTCCCAAATTGACAGTCCAGTTGGAAGTGAACTTGTAATTAGTAACTGCCCCCATTACCTCTTGACCAGATTGTGCTTTTTTGACATAAGTCCCAATGGTGTTTTCAGGACTGAATGTTCTGCCCAAGTGTCCACTAAGAGTTGAACTGGGTGGCCCCCGACAGCTGTTGTTACCATGGGCTCTTGGGGGCCTAAGGAAAAAGAGGCCTGACTCCATCAGTCTGAATCATATCCTGCCTCTCCAGTAGAAGGTAGGACCAGAACTGGCTTAGGGTTCTCTTGTTGTGGACAATGGGGGCAATCTTTGACCCAGTGTCTTAGTTCCTTGCACACTAGTTCTTTGCCAACCAAATGCGTCCACAGTTTCTGACACTTTTGTCCCTTCTGGCTATCAAACGTTTGAGGGAGAGACTTGGAATCAACTCCCAAGACCCGGAGGGCTGTTATCAGGATCCTGGCTGGTCATCTTGTGGCTCTGTCAGCTGCCTGCACTACCTGCTTTTGTTTCTTAGCATCTTGGTTATCATGAACTTTGTGGATTATCTCAAGCATCTGAGAAATACTCATTCCTACAAAACCTTCCAGTTTCTGCAACTTATTTTGAATGTCTGGAGCTGCCTGACCCAAAAATGCCAAATTAATAGCTCAAGCATTCTCAGCAGCTAAGGGACCAAAAGAGGTGTAGGTCTGAAATGCGTCTTGGAGGCGCTCAAGGAACACCCCTGAAGATTCATCAGGCCCCTGGAAAATCTCAGTGGGTTTGGAAAGATTGATAGGTTTTAGGGCTGCCCCCTTTAAACCTGCTAATAGAGCCTAGTGATAGGTATCCAAAGTCCTGGACCCTGCCGAGGTGTTAGGATCCCATTTTGGGCAAGAAAGGGGAGACTAGCTATCTAGTATATTTTGATTTTGATTTTCTTCTTGTGTGCCCCTAATAGAGTCCAGAATAAACTTCCTGGCCTCAGTTCTAATGTGTTCCCAATCTTCAGCCGTGAAGAAAGTGACAAGAAGCTGCTGACAATCATCCCATGTGGGGCAATGAGTATGCATAACTGATTCCATTAAATAAATTAGAGCTTGTGACTTAGTTGAGAACATGGGGTTCTGATACTTCCAGTCATACAAATCAGAAGAGGAAAAGGGAGTGTATACCATAAACATCTGCCTGGTTCAATCTATCCTCGCCACAGGAGGAACTTCCTGGAGGGGAAGGAGTGGGGCCAGATCAGTCTGGGACCAGAGTCAAGCAGCCAGAGGTGGGGAAGACAAAAAGGGGTTGGGACTGGAAGCAGTCCTAGCCGCAGCTGGGGATAGGGATGGCTGTGGACAAACAGAGGTGGTAGAGGTGATGGTGGGTGAGGAAGCCTGAGGAGCATACAGCAGAGGGTTTAAGTTAACTAGAACCTCAAGAGGATCCTCAGTAGAGGGGGGTAAAACAGGATACAGTCCATATGAAGCAGAGGCTACGGGTAATGGATATGACACAGCTTTTGCCTCATGGAGAGGTGGCTTAGGTGGAGGAGGGTTCATAACATGAGGATTAGTACATCCTGGCTAATTTAGAGATGAAGTGACCAGGACTCAACTGGTGGTTTCAAGAGAACACGCTTTTAACCAGGGTGGGTGAGTTCTGGACCAAACTTAGCCACTGATCAATATCGGGTAATTGATCCAGATGGCTGAGATTCCCCATCATGACCTTCCAAACAGATTCAGTAAACTTAACATCCAGAGACCCTGTAGAAGGCCATCCAACATCAAATGCAGGCCAGTCTATGGTACAGAGGGTTCGGAATCTACCTTTTGAGAGATGGACACCGTAGTCCTCAGCAAATGCAACAGAGAAATTCTTTAGCATACAGTCCAGAGGACTGACTGATTTCGAATTCTGAGATCCCATGACACACAATGAACAAGCAGTACAAAGACAAATAGATAGACAAATAACACGTCTAAACCAGAATGAAAAGTTACGGGTCCCTGGAATATCTCAGGACAGAAAACAAGGGAACCCTATTCAGCCAACATCTTGGCTCTGTGAATAGTGTCCAAAGAGCAAACTTGTCAGTTCATTTCTCCTTTAACCAGAAACAAAAACAGAAACTGCATTCACAGGCAAGCAAACAGAAAATCAGAAAGAAATCTTACCTCCTAGGAGATTAAAATCAGACTCAACTTCTTTTGCAGTAGCTGCCAGCAGCTGTTCCAACTCCCTCAGAGTGAGAGGAGAGGCTATGGGCCTGAGAATCTCAAAAGGTGCCTCCCCTATACTTCTCCTCCCAGCTGGGGAGAGTTGGAGTGAGGCAGCTGCTCAGGATGGTTGGCAGAATTTTTCTCACTGGGACCTCCAAATGTTATAGCCAGATTGCGAGAAATGATGCCAACATGCAGAGAGGGTAAAATTATGAGTCCTTTATTGACACCGGTGACTGAGAGCAGACTAGTGTCCCAAAGAACTCTCGGCCCTGAACAAAGTTAGTAGAGGGTATATAAAGGCAAAAATTACTTAAGTTGTACAGTTTGATTAATATTTCTTGGCAAAACATTTGATTATGAAGGGGTATGGATGATTACAGAATTTGCACAACTAGAGAATTTCCAAGCACTAAAAGGAACAAGAATGTGAGTGTGTGATATGATTACTAAAGGTTACATAAGAAGATTATTTCTAGGTTAACATGGAAGATCTGTTACAAAATGGAGTTACTTATGACAAGCAAACTATTACAGGTTATTATGGGCTTTTCAGGTTAGATAGTCCGTATTTTAATGGGAGAATGAATCTTCATTTAAATCAGGCAAGTAGAAGATGACTGTTTCCAAAAAGATCTGAAGATGACTGTTTCCAAAAATATTTGGGGGTAGATGGGGTTAAAGTACTCCCAGAGGTGGATTTGTGTGTGCTAGTGAGCAAAGAAGTGGAGAAGTAGAATAATAAAAATATTTTATTTAAGAAATTAAAGTAAAATAAAAATACGAAACAAAGGAGAATTCCTCAAAAAGCAGAGGAAAATGCCATGTTACTCCAGTTCTCTAAATGGCTGTATGCACAAAGGTTACTCATAAGTGGGTACATCCACCATCACCTACAGCATTAATGTGGTGGCCTGTGTCAATGCCATGGCCTCTGCAGATACTATCACTGAAGACAGAGCATCTACCACTTTTCTTGGGCAAGTAGCCTAGATGCCACAACCTAGGACTGAGATCCTAGGATGACTAACCCATTTTTTTCTTATAGGGCTTTACCAGCCTTATCTCTCTCATAGTGAAACACTTTCCTGGAAAGCTACAATTAACTAAGAGAAGCACAAGCATTGACAAATCCAGTCTTGAGGCTGCTTATTTATATTGTTTATAAATTAAGTTTCCTGTCTAACTTAGAGAGCAAGACATATTCTCTTCTTGAAGTATTTCTAATTGATAATTGATAATTCTGTTTTGCAGAGTGCTCAGGAATGCAAAGTAAACAGGAATTTCAGGTGCATCCTTTCCCTTCTCTGTCAAGTAAGGTAAAGAGACAGAATTGTTCTCATGTCTCTTTTTTGTCTTTGGTGGTTTTCTTTGTACAGATTCTTTTCCTATTTCTTTCTGAATAATTTTACTAACTCCTGGAGCTTCATCTGCCATGCCTCTGTAAATGTCTTCCAAACTTACATCTCTACCCTTATGTTTCCTTCTGGATTTCAAACTTGTATCTTTGCATTTATTGCTACTTCTAATTCATTCCACTCAAACATGAAAGTTATCCTCTCTAACTACCTTTCCTTTTTGAACTAATGATTTTCTTATTAACGAGTTAATGCTTTTCCCATCAGCTCTTGTTAAGGATATTGCAACTCATAATATTCTCTAAAATGGTACCACTTGCAAAATTCTGTCAAATATTCATCAGAATTGTTTTCCTAAAGCAGCATAGTCAGAGCTTCCCAGGGGGATTAATCTGCTCACAGCAAGGATTGGCTCAACACTTTCTCTCCCTCCTTTTTTTCATCTGCTCCATCACTTTTGTTCCTTCCCCAAAAAACTAGCTAGCCTCAAGTCCATGTCTTAGGCTCTGCTTTTTTGAGGAATTCTAATCAGGACTATCACTCCACCTTGATTTACTGAAGATAGCCCCAATACATGCCTACTGTCACAAAGTAGCTATAAGCAGTATTCTCATTTAGTTTTCAAAGTTTTCAAGTTTGGGCTATAGATGGCTCACCGATACTCATTCTGTTGTGAATTCACATTAATAACGTTTATGTATATGTTCTACTCCTGACTTAATAAAAATATTTAGTGTGGGTCTGGAAATCTGCATGTCTAACAGATATATCTGGCTATTCTAGTGTTCACTGAAGTTTAAGAACCTTTGATCTAGAGTATATCCATAGCTATACTTCTCCTCAAACACTTTTAAATGTTTGTTCTCACATACTAAATTATAACTAAATATCCTGTTTGTGTGAGTGAGCCTCTATGTGACTCTAAACTGCCTTTCTGTTTTCATTTTGTAATCACTTTCCTGATAGATAGTATGCTCATCAGCATCAGAATAATTTGCCATTAAGCCAATATCTCATAGTCCTAATGATTTATTTAACAACATTCCACCAACAAGAAATCTCAATCTCCTTATGCATTTACATATGCTAAACTACTACCCATATTTTTAATCCCCAGATCAAATGTTAATGTCATCTTTTTTGCCAAATATGTTCTTTATTTCTAGTCAGTCATATTTAAGCTCTTTATTTTCCTTTCATATTTTGATTCATCACTGTTAGTTGTTCACATTTATACTTCCTTCATAATTATTTGATGATCCTTCAAAAGAAGTGACCACTTCTGATTTAATTGAATGGTCCTCATAATGCCTTTTTTACAGTCTTGTAAATAACACTTGTTAAATAAATACGTACATAATAAATAAGCTACAGTGCTGTGGGATCATCAACTTAAGTGTACATTAAACAATTAAAATGAAATATAAGTGATTATCCAAAGGTAGATTCAGAGATCTCTCATCCAGATGAGCACATAAGACTCTTGGGGAGTACACCTCTTTATGCATTTTTTTATTTCTGTATTGTCCTACGTGGGTTTCTTTGTCAGCTTCCAGGAGGTAATTCCAAAGAGCTATGCTTATTTCTGGACTTTCTACAGTTATAACAAAAACAGGTGCTTTTTCTTCTTAACAGTTCACACAGTGCTTGATTTGAGGTATACTGATGCTAATCTGACAATATGCCCATACCTGACCCAATCACTGTGACCAGGGAGATATGATAACCTGATTGGACAAAAACCAAGTTACTTTCTCTTCCTTTGAACCAAGAGTGTAGAATGAAAATATTAAAGAGAAACTTTAAGAAATTACAATAATTCTAGGGAGTATAATCAACACAGCCCACAAAATAAGACAAGACTTTCCTCTTTTTCCTTTTCATTTGTTGATCCAGATTTATTCCTTGCCAATTGTGAGAAGTCAGAATTGGGGAGGGAAGTACAATTTAAAATTTCAAAATGAATAAGTACTTTCCATACAAAAAGAACATATTATAGTAGAAACATAATGGTTTAAAACAATAAAAAGGGCATTCCTAAAAAAGTGTGATACATGAAGAATTTTGAGTTGTAAAAGAGCAGGGAATGCAAACCACAAATACTCAATGTGGTAAGAACAAAGAGTCCATTTGGGGGAACATAAGAGAAGAAGGTTAAAGATGACCAAGCCGTCTGTCTTACATGCTATAAGAAGGCTTTTTTTGTTTATTCTTCTCTCAAAGACTGTGCATTAAATGCTTTAAGTAGTGTGCATTAGTTATGTATTGCATTTTAATAAACTACTAAAAACTTAGTGACTTAAAATAACAAACATTTACTATATTATAGGTTTTTGGGGTTTATAAGTGTGAGCAAGGCCCAGAGGAGAACTATGTAAAAGGTTTCTTAAGGCTATAGTCAAGATGTCAATTAAACTGTATTTTTTAAATTAAAAATACTTCTTCCAGATCATCTCGTTGTTGGCAATATTCTGTTCCTTTCATTGCAGTTGTAGGAGTGAGATCTGCATTCCCTTACTGTCTGATAGTTGTGATTACTTTCTCTTTCTAGAGACCACTTGCAGTTCCTGGCCACCTGGTTTTTCCACATGCCTCTTACAGCATATTTACTGATGCCAGAATATTTTTCTTTGTGACTTTCACTTTATTAAGCTAGACCCACCCAGAATCATCTGCCTTTTGAAGAACTCAAAATAAACTGATTTTTTTAATCTTAATTACAATCGCAAAAATCCTTCACATTTGCTATATTTGATTGGCAGAAGTATGGTAGTTCCAATCACACTCAAGTGAAGAAAATTATGCAGGTGTGTGACTCACTGAGGGTCACTCCAATTCTAGTGTCCACTACACAGTGCAATATGAAAATGATGTTTTCTGAATAGTAATCTACTCAATGACATTTCCTATTGAGAATATTTTCACTAAAAAATAGAATGACAGGTTTTTTGTGAATATTAGTGCTCTTTTTAACCATTATCTCCCTTCTAAGACAGTCTCATTAATCTGAAAAATCTGACAAATACATATATGGTAATTCATCCTACCCCAGAATAAGCTAAAAGTTATTTAATGCCAAGTCCCCAATTGCAAATACTGTTTCTCAGAAAATTAATATTGCACTCTCTGCCCTCAGACATTCTATTTTAAGAGATTTTGCTTTTTTACTTAAAACATATTTTTTCTGATTGAATAAAAATTGTTTTGTGAAAAATTTAGTTTTTTACTTCAGTTATCCCAATCAGCAGGTGATTTGCTGAATATTTTATCATAAATTATAATAATCACCATCTCAAACAATCAAATGAAATTTGTGATAATTGTTATGTACCAAAAGATTACAATTTAGAGAACTTAACATTTTCCTCACTTTTCATCCTACATCTGCACTAACTCATTGCAATTAAGGGTATGGGTCAAACAAATGAAAACTACTAATGAGGAAAAAAAGAAAGTCTTGTCCTATTTTGTGGGCTGTATTTATTGTACTCTCTAGATAATTGCAGTTCCTTAAATATTCCCTTAAATATTTTTATTAAAAAAACTTCAATGAAGTCTATTGTTATCTGTGTCTAATATATTCTTTTCCCAAATGGAGTTATTGGATTATTAAAAGGTTTTGAATGTGAAAACTCATTGGCCCTAAATTTATTTTTAAAAATTCTTTAAGACTGTTTCAGGGATATGGTAAGGTATAAAAATTATGGACTTTGCACTATAAAAAAGTCTTAAATTTTATTTCGAATTCTGCCTTTGGTACTTACATGATCTTTGTAAACTAACTAAACCTTTTCTAAGAAAAATTCTTTCTGCCACTTATCTCTAAAGATTTTTCTCAAGCAATGCTTCTTGAGAGAACATACAGAGTGATGTGAAAGTTAATGTGTTTGGCAACAACTCTCCAGTAAATTCCAAAGCAGATTTTCTAGAGCTCACTCGTGTCACAGCTGAAAGTGGGTTGCATAACACTACATCTCAATTCAGTGAAAGCCATTTGACAGAGGGTTCGCAGTTTCTGATTAACTAGTGTATATAAGATGAAAAATATATCAGCCAGTACTCAGGTTCCCAAACTACAGAATTTATCCGCTTTCTAAAGTGCTGGCTAAACCTAGAGATACCCAGGCCAAAGCCTCAGTGACTTGATTCAGTATTTTGAAACTATGACCCAGGGTTATGCAGGTTGATTAACATCCTAAAAGATGCTGATGGAGGAAACCACTCTTCCAAGTGTGTGTGTGTGTGTGTGTGTGTGTGTGTGTGTGTGTGTGTGTGTGTGTGTGTTTGTATGTGTGTGTGTCTGTCTGCCTATTTTCTATGTAAAGCACTAGACATATTAGGTAATCTGAACCAAAAAATTAAATAAACTTACATTTGAAAAACCCTATCAAACACATCATTCTTTAAATGTCAAATTAAAATGTAGTGTATTAAAGGTCCTGAGGTGCTCTTCACCAAAGAGATTAATGTGTCTTTATTCAATGTTTCACAGATATTTTTGTCCATAGAGCCATTCAGCAACTAACAACTATTACGGCTTGTTGTAGGCACTGCTGGTACCCTCTCAGTTCATCTCTACTGGGCTGATGCCCTCAACCCCTAGTTTCTGGGAGTGTTAACTACAAAGACTCCCACATCCAGAAGGTTCCTCTCATGGAAATGTCTAGTACCATGACTATTCTGGATTCAACTTACACCAGTTACAGAGAGCTGATTAAGTCCTTTCCAACTTAGCATCTAGTTATATCAGATGCTGGCAACTTGGTGTTAGTCATATGTGACTATCTGTACCATGCAAATGGCAAATTACAAACCCAGATTCTTTTATGTTGGGAGTTGGTTGTTAAATATTTATCAGAATACTACTGGTTACATCTATAACCAACGACTGAGTGATCTGAGGTGAATAAAAGTCCAACTTTTTTGCCTCAGGTTTTCACATTTTATGGTGCTCTTCACTCATGCTTCAGAGCTTCCTCTGAGATGAGGCTAATCATCAGATGAAACCATATCTTTGCTTTACTTTGCACCCAGCTATGTTCTGTTTTCCTCATTCCCCTTTCTATACAGAGTTGTCCTGAGCTCACCTTCCAGGAAATTACTTGCTTGAAATGCCTTATCTCAATATCTGCTTCTAGGGAAACTGACCTGAGACAGTCTCCTTATTAGATCTAGTGTTCCTCAAAGTCCTCTTTAAGAAAAACAACAACAGAGGAATTGAGATTCTGTATCTGTGACATTCATGATATCTAGGATATCCATAATTTCCTCATGAATATTACTTACTTCAATCATGCTTTTGTTCATATAAATATAAATAAAAGTTGAGCAGGTGTATCATATTTGCCCATGGATATCTTGAAGATTAGAACTTTGCCTGTTCATTCTTTCTATATCCTTTAAGGTCCTCATGACCATTGTGAATACCTAGATTTTTTCTCAAACTGTTTTGACAATGTCTGGCAAGGGTACCCTATTAAGCAGTATAGCAATTCCTATAGAGCTGTAGGTTCTGGCTCACAAAGCTTGGAGACAGATTCTATTTTAACATTTAATTGACCCAGGGCAAGTAAAGTTTCACTATTTGCAAAATTGATATAATGTGTTTGCATCAAATATCTGTTTTGAGAGTTATATTCCTTTGCAAAGTAGAATAAATGCATTCCACTCAAACATTTGCTATGAGTCTTCATTAGGATATTGAGCTTGGTAACATGTACCAAGAACCTTGGTATTTACCTGGCATTACTGTCTGTCTACTTTAATTACATTGTGTCCAGCACATTATAAGCACTTAATAAGATTGCTTTGCTACAAATATTGTTAAATATTTAGGCAACAACTAAACTTTAATTTATTTTACAGAGACAAGAATTCACTCACTTGGATTTGAACTATTTTCTTTTCCAAAATATTCCAATGGTCACCTAAAATTTTCTGTGAAATAAAGCAAATCACTGGATTACAATAAAAGATGACTACAGATAATATTGTTGGTGATTTAGTTGACTGAAGGAATAGTAGAAAAGAATGTAGGTAGAAGGCAAAGAAAACAATTCCTGAGGACAGTGTAATTATTTCCATGAGAAAGTATCAGATAAAAATGGTGATGTTATTCTGATGTTTACCTGTATCTAACAGGGAATATAGAAACTGTTTTTGTTGTTATTTATGCCAAGATATGCCTGGAAAATGTTATATGGGTAGTGAGAAAAGGAAACGCACACATGCACACACACATACACACACACACACATACGCCAAACACACCTTTCTTCTTATGTTCATAGAAACCTTGAAATGCTTACAGCTGGGATGATATATCAAGTCAAGTAGAGAAAGAGGTTTTTTTTTTCTGAAAATTGAGAAGCACAGCAATTTGCCTGTCGGATCAGACAATCTCATCCTGAGATGTATTTAACAAAGCTACTTGAAAGGGAGATAGAAGTTGCTTTCTTTTACTTTTAAACAGAGTTTTTATAGGTAATAGATGTGTGTGTGTGTGTGTGTGAGAGAGAGAGAGAGAGAGAGAGAGAGAGAGAGAGAGAGAGAGAGAGAGAATACAAGCATTTCCCTTGAAACTTTCAAGTTTCAAGTTTATTTTCAATGAGGAACACACCGGGTGTTCCTGGTTCTTAGATGATGGTTTGTATATTAACATTATTTAAAACACAGGAAAAAGAAACTAAAACTCCCTTTTATCTCCCACTGCTCCAAAATTTCTTCAATCCTAGGAACAAAAAATGCCCCACTGTCTGTAACTGTCTCCTGTTCTAAGGAATAGTCTAAATGTAACTACTCCAGTTTACACTGCAAGTCTGTGCTCTGTGGATCCAAGCTACTGGTTATGCAGTTAGTCATGGTTACAAGAAGTTTATCCTGTAGTGAGAGAAGATACTGTCATTTACAGCTTTATCCTACCACTGGGCTTAGATGACGCGAGTCATGCGTTTAGTTTTCTCCTTTGCATAAGAAGTGCATTCAAAATCGAACTGGCCCACTAAGACTGTATTGGGTGCAGATTGCCTGATACTTCATGGCAGCTTCACGAAGGGACTTACCCCACATCAGTCAGTTATTTGATTTATCTCTCTCTCTTTCATCTCTACCTCTTACAGTTATTCTTTTTCAATAACTATTTAATTGTATTACTATCATGTTGGAGTTGTGTAAAGTTTCTCCGTCATTCTCTGAAGGCTCATTGAAAATCAACTGACAAAATGTAGATTAATATGAGAAATGGCATACAAATTTATTTGATCATTGTTTTACATGACACGGGATACTTCAGAATGAAGATAAAGGAAAACTGTCTATACATATATTTAGGTTCAACACAGTATCGGTAGCCATGCAGAAATATGATTGGAGGAAAAAAAATGTATAATTCAATGTTAATAAACTGAAGGAGGAAACCCAGCAAGTCTGTTTGTTTAGATTTTATTTTGGCCTCTCTGTGACATCTCCCTTTCTTCCTTCTGGGTATGAAACAGGACCCTTCTTAAAATGGGGAGCTTATGTTCTTTTTTTTTTTTTGAGTTGGAGTCTCACTCCAGACTGGAGTGCAGTGGCCGCTCCTGGCCACCGCAGCCTCGACCTGCTGGGCTCCAGTGATCCTTCCGCCTCAGCCTTCCGAGTAGCCGGAATTACAGGCATGCACTACCACGCCCGGTTAATTTTTTAATTTACTGTGGAGATGAGGTCTCGCTGCTCAGGCGGGTCTCGAACCCTCAGGCTCAGGCAATCTACTCACCGCAGCCTCCCAAAGGCACGGGATTACAGGATGAGCCACCGAGCCCGGCTAAGGGAGCTTATGTTCTAAATTCAAATAACCTAGATCAGAACATTCCTTCATAGCTGGTTTTTAGACAGAAAGGTGAGGGAAAAGTTAGAGCAATATTTTTAGGTTTCATGACTGGTTTTGGGAAGAGGGGTTCAGGTTTCTACTACCCATCTTGGAGAAGAAGAATTCTAGTTCCTATGGCTAGCATCAGGGGAAAATGAGACCGAGAGACAGGAGAACAGAAGGTCAGAGAGAAACTTTTGCTTCTGAGGCCTTCATTTTTGGGTATCATTTTCTGAACTGCAACAATAGTCAAGTGACCCGAACTTTTCATATTTAATTTCTTCATCTGAAATAGCGAGGGTAGACATAGCAACCTTCTTCAAAAGAGAAAACAACAGGAAAGGACTATGATTTTTTTAAAAACTATATCTATATGCCCATTCACACTCGGTATTATTGATCTTCTTCAACCTGTTCACTTCACTTAGTCGCCGTCATCCATTAGATAGAGAGTTTGGGTGGGGAATGAGGTCAAAATTAAATCCCAGAGCCTGGATTCCAACTCAGTGTTTAAACCTGATCAGACTCACTATTTGAAGCTCTATGTAGTCAATGTATATTTAATGCTTAAATATGAATATAAATATGCATTCATATTTAAGTATTAGTAGAGACTTGTCATGTCTTAGATACATCAAAACTGAGGCAGAGACTACTTAAGTAAACTACACCATTTTGCTTCTAAAAACTAGATCCTGAGTTCCAACTCAGTTTTGTTTGTGTTGATGTCAATGTATCATTTTTTGTCAGATCCAAGGTTGTTAAGTTTCCCTGATAGTTTCCATAAACTACCATTAGTCATGAATTTACACCAAGATGTTTACCATAATTGAAGGGTATTGGCACTTATCTCAACCAAGCAAGATTTATTGTTTGTTGCATTCAGTCCATGGACTTCAGTGTGTGTGTGTGTGTGTGTGTGTGTGTGTGTGTGTGTGTGTGTGTGTGTGTTCCAAGAGCAAGAGCAGTGTGTTTCCTTTGGTTTTCATTCTATCAATTCATTCTTTTCATTGAGAAGAATATGAAAGTAGTGAAAGAGTGAGCAAATCAGTTATACCATTTAACCTATGTGTGTCTTTTGTTTCCTTTTTTTTAACATGGGAGTTTTTTTGGCTCTCATTTTTTAATATGAAGAACTAAAATACAGAATGTTTAAGTATTTGACTAGGATAACACAAATAAATAGAAGGCTAGGGGCTTGTTTCATTAACTTATCTTACCGCCTTCTGATGATATTTGCCTTATTGAATGTTGCTTTCAATTATCCCGTAGTATTTTTCTGGGAAAGATGGTACTCAGTGATCATGTCTCCTTGATGGACTATATAGGTAGGGTTTATGAAGATTTTGTAAGAAAGTACTCTACTTTGAAGAAGAAATTACAGAGTTACTAATTTAAAACTTTATGATCTGGTGCCAGAGCTATAATAACACTGAAGTTTTTAGGCTAAAGAAAAATCATGAGGGCAATAATTGTGCCATTTTCAAGATAGTAGGATATTTCAAAAGCCGCAAGCCACATGTGCTTTATTTTGATCATATAAACGTTGGAAAGTTTTACCTTGTAATGCACTAGCTCAACCATTTTCTGTTGCAAGATCTTTTCTCTCCCTTTTTATTTGAGAAACTAAGATTTAGGTGCATTTAATATTTTCATAAACAGGCCTCTATATGTTTGTTTCAGGTGTCATTCTATCCCTGGTGCCAGCCCCAATCCCTCCTTTACTAATTAAACAATGACATTTGTGTTAAGTAGAATATTTTTCAATGCAATGTAACTATAACTCCACTCTAAATTTAGTAAACAAAAAAGGGATTTTTTTTGGTATATGTAAGAAGTCTAAAGATCATCAGAATCCAGAGTTGATTAGCATAAATTGATTGGTTCAATTAATCTTCTCAAGGACACAGATTCCTATGCCTTTCTACTATTCCTAGAAAGAACATGCTGAAGACAGAAAATTATTATTATTTTTTAATTTTTTTTAAGTGAGAAATCCGAATTTATTGAGAGGACAGAGAAGCTTCCACAGTGGGAGAGGATCCGAAGGGGTTGCCCCCCAAATTATTTTTATGGTCTCAAGGTGGTGGTCTCAGTTACAAGGACCATACACCACAACTAAGGAGCTAATACTTGGCAGATGCTACACTAAAGGAGTAAGGAAAATCTTTCTCAAAAGCACCTTAGCAACTTCTCAATTGTCTCATTGTCCAGAATCATGTTACATGCCAGAATCTATATCTATCATTGATCAAGGAAGTGGCCTCACTCTGATTGGACAGAAATCTGATTTACCAACTGAATCTGGGGCTGTAGCCGAAACTGTCTTTTTTGAAGAATTTGGAACAATTGTATTTCATTACACAAAAAAAGAAGGTGGGGATGAAATGGGGATTATAGATAGCTATTGGGCAGAGAACAAAACTTCTTAGCCACCGTTTTCTCCTAAATTAATTGATGCTAAATTTACCATAAAACTTTCTCTTGCTGAGGCCAAAGTTGATGATTTCCTTTTTCTGCACTATACCTGAACCTTGTACATACTTTGCTGTTGTAATTATCATTTTGCACTGTACAAAATAAAATTAAATGGAGGCCTCTCTTACTATTAATGAACTCCTTATGAACAAGAGAGAGGTGCTTCATTCATTTTCATAGCCACAGCACCTAAAAATGATGACTCATAATTGGTTCTCAATGTCTTTATTAAGTATAATTGGAAAGTAAATTCTATTCATGAATGTAGTTTTTATAAATTCAGTATATCATTATGATAACATTTTAAAATAAAATCTCACTTTGCTTAGAAGAAAAAGACACTGCTGTGCAAACATTATAAATGATAGTTAAGAAATTGCACTGCATTTACAAAATACAAAATACAAAAAGAATAATAATCATATAGATTAGAATCTATAGATTAGAATAATTATATAGACTATACATAGGTATATAGGTGGATAGACATAAAACAAGTATAAAAATATTAATATAATCCAGGTAGTTGACTCACATGTGTTTACTATAAAATTTTTTCAACTTTTCTTTGTTTGAATATTTTAATAATAAAATATTATAAAGTAATTTAATCTGTTCTTTGATTATAATTACATTACTGTTTTGGGAAAATGCTAATGTAAAACAAGAAAATCTTGAAAAAGAACACAGTTGATAAGTCACAGTGATGTTACTGTTCTTTGTTTTTCTTTTCAATGATTGATACTGTGTGGTTTGGACAAGACAAGTTTATATTGCAAAAAGGCAGCCTCATTCAAGTTCTATTATAATAGAACCTAAAAATTTAAGAGAAAAGTATTTTGGGTAAAAACTAGTTTCTACATAAAAATTAATATTTAACAAGTATATTTAGATTGTTTTTCTTGCCCTTGCCAGCTCTGGCATGTCTCCCTTTCTTTCATCTCTTTTTTATCTAATAAACTTTGCTTTAAAACATTTTTTTAAAAGCATATTTAGCAATAAATAACAATGTAATACTAATTAACAATACAATGAAACATCACATTGCATTTATAAATCAAGAAACAACATCTGAATTTAATAGTTTTATAATAAAAAGTCACAAATATAATAAAATGTAGGGGAAAAATGAGTGTGGAAGATGCTCATTATTTCCAATGTGTTCATTATTTCTAATCCAGCTTTTATTATATAAAGCACTCAAAGAACATTGATTTCATAAATATAAAGTAGTGTATTCCTGCCACAATGCCCTTCAAACTTTGAGCTGTGTCAAAAATTCTCCATCTGCTGGTAACCAAGAAAGGAATAAAATTATTCAATAAGGCTGAGCAGTGTAAAGTCTCTTCTGCCTATTATTATTTTTTGTCTTTTCTAATATGAGACTGACATCCAGCCAGTTCCAACTCTATTTAATTCTCTCCGGTCTATTTGTTCACTGATAGCATGTATAACTTTTCACCTAAGAGCCAAGTACAGAATTTACTGACACCTGGAAAGCAGATGTGTCCAGCTAATGGCTTCTTCCTTCTGCTGACCGTGACCTCTCCTTTATGAAAGAACATTTCTGCAGCTGAGACTCACCTCTACGTTGAAAGAAAACCCCTTCTGGAGGAAGAAATAAGATTGATAATGGGAACGTGGTCCCACCTTAAAATTAGGTCCGTAATTAACAGACTAATGATAGTGATGTAGGGTTTGACTTACTGAGGAAACTTAGTGCAGAGAGGAGAGTAAGTTCACTCGGAATTAAGTTTGTCCCTAACACCAAAGAAAACAGTTTCCATTTTGTTTTATAATTTATTTTTCTTTTTCACTTGGGCATGTATGTTTTTCTATTAGTGTACTTGTAATTTTAAATATGCATTTGCAAAAACACACACAAATATGTTTACATGAGGCAGACAGAGAAAGAGAGAGAGAGAGAAGCTGTTACTGTTGCTAACAATAATGATAATGATTGTATGAGTTTTCTGTTGCTGATGTAAGAATTACAACAAATTTAATGTTCTAAAACAACAAAAATGTATAATTGTATGGTTGCAGAGATTAAAATTATGAAATGGGTCTCAGGCTAAAATCAAAGCTATCCTTGTTGTTTTTGCAAGGTTGGGTTCCTCCTGAAAGCTTTAGGGAGAAATCCTTTTTCTTGCCCTTTCCAGCTTCTAGAAGTTGTCCACATCCCTTGGCTCACAATCTCGTTTCATCTTCAAAGTCAACAATAGCTCACAGAGTTTCTCACTTTGTATCGCTCTGGTATTTATTCTTCTGATTCCCTCTTCCAAGTTAAAAAAAAAAAAAGTAGTAATTACGTTGGGTCCAACCTAGATGATCAAAAATAATCCCTTTATTTGAAGGTCATTGGATTAGCAACCTTAATTTCCTCTTGCCATGTAACATAACATATTCACAAGTTCTGAAGGTTAGAATATAGACATAGTTAATCTTCCTACCACAATGACTGATGACTGATACAGATTATTATTATTATTTTATCTTTCTTTCTTAACACTTCATTTCTTAACATTAATGTGTGTCAGGTGTTTTATTGAATGTTCCTTATAGTCACTTCCTTATAATATTTTTTCATGAAACAAATAATTTTAAAATATGTCTCCCTTTAATAGATAAGAAAACTGGAGTCCCAAGGACTAAAATATCTACAATGGGAGAAAGTACATTTTATTTATATCTATTTAACTATTAAACTATTCCATATGCTGAAATTATTACATCACACCCCCATCAACCTAGAGGAAAACAGAAAGCTAATTCCTCTAATCATTTGGTCTCTGAGATATTATATAATAAGAAAAATTGCAAAAAAACCCAAATCTGAACATCTTTAGTAACCACAGAGAAATAAAATTTTGGGAAGACATTTATATGAAAAAGGCAATCTCTGACTAGTGGACAGTTAAGTTGTCAATGTTTTTGTCTTATAAATGCTACTGACAGAAGATTTCTTCAAGTGAACTAGTATCCCAATTATTAATTCATTCAGCAATAGTTACTCAAGTTAACTATATGTCAAACACAGCACTAATGTGTAGGAACAAAATGATGGTCCAAATTTTTCTGTCTTTGTAAATCTTATGATTGAATTGGGAAAACAAAAATTATCCAAATAGCCAAATAAATATATATCAACTTACAAACCAGAAATATTTTATAAAAGGACTAGGAAAGTTCAATAAATTTGGGATAGATCATGTTGTGGGGCCGGGGACAGATAAAAATAGACTTTTATAACATAAAATTGGAAAGCTAGATAGGAGGCAATCCAGTTTAGAAAGAAAGGTAGAATTTTTAATTTAAGAGAACAAAGTGGGCAGCAGAGTTTGATATTCTCAATATAGGAAACCAGAAGATAGGAGAAAAGAAGAAGACAGGTGATGTAAAACAAATATGATGCAAAGATGAGCCTGGAAAAGTAGGTATAGAGTATGTCACGAAGGATACATCACTGTTTCCTCCCAGAAAACAAAATTCAGCATCAGTAAGGCAGGTTAATACTCAGCACAAAGGTGTGTCATGGCAGGAGGAGGGTCTTGGGCAGCTCCTTGTGAGGCAATATTAATTCCAAGACAAAATTGGTCATGGAAAACCTATGTTGTGCTCTGTGCTAGGTGAGATCCAGCCTTTTACTGGTAACCATCTGGTATGCCAGATTCAGAGCAGGGTTCTTATCATTTCAGATCATTTTATTAAGTGAGATCTTGAAAACCTGTGCTCCATTCTATGATGCTGAATTCTGTGCTTGACAAGGTTGCTCTCCAGGGAGAGTGGGCCTACAGGGGCATCAGAAGAGGCCATATTAATCACTTAGGTAATTTACAGCTGCTGTAACATAATGGAACCCCAGAGCCTTTACAGAGTTAGCTTTCACCACATTTAAAGAGGGAAATGATGGTAATTAAAAATGGCATTTCTAATTAGTAAGAGGTTAATTAGTGAGAGGCAGGAAGGAATGAGAAGCTGTGGTCTCCCATTTCCCAATCCACCACTCCCTTGCAACTGGCTGAAGTGTTTTCTGCTTCTCTCTTGTCTACAGAGTAGCAATGGACTTTGAGGCATGCTACTTCTATAGGTTGGGATGCAATTTTACCTTTGATAAGGAGAGCAGCTGATGTATTCTTTAGAATCTGTCTCAGTACTTGATTGGAAAAAAGATAAAGAAATGTGAATGCTCTCCATGGACAACTCCAGTTCAACACACTTACGAGACCCAGGAAAGTTAGAAAAATTGGCTTCTGAGGCTCTAAAATTGCTGATGCACTTTACTACATTTTCCAGACTCTCTCACAGAGCCAATGTATGCTTGTTGTATAGACAATCCAAGCTATTGTGATTATATTTTGTGGTAACATAAAAGTGACACCAGGTTAGCAAAATGACTACTAGCAGATATTCTGACAGCAATGAGAAGTGAGAGTAATAGACGAAAATAATTAAAAAATAAACACAAAAGTCAAAATGGAAACTAAAATTGAAAAAAAGCAAAAATTGAATTAGAATGGGAGCCAAATTTTAAGTCAATAAGGCAGTAAATAGCTATGCATATCCCTTTTGGCATCTAGCTTATTCTAATAATCAATGCCTATATCTTGTCTTTTCTAGATGAATCAGGATTATCATTACATTTATTTTCATTTGTTTAATTAAGTTGAAATGTTTTTACAATGTTTTAAAAACTTGATTATCTTCTTAATCTTCAAAAATTTAACACAGAAAAACACGTGGAAAAAGACGGTGTATTTGTATGTGTGTTTCCCATATGTGCAGTGATATATATCACTACATTTTCTATTAAATATCAAAAACGACTAATTCCTAAGAGCCCCCTTTTATACTGGTAGGTAATTCTTAGCCCAGATTGCTTTATGCTAAGATATCTTTATAGTCTTCAGAATAAACAATTTATACACTTTAGAAATCATAATGTTAAAGTTCAATGAACATTTATGCTACTTACAGCATAATTGCTTTGCTTTTTAAACATTGCAGAGTCTTGTAGAAGTAGCTTATTGGCCAATAGGGGAGTTTGGTGTGGAGTGAAAAAAGGTCTCCAATTACTTGTGAACCAAAACAGTTCTGTTCATATCTGTTTATATAATGGTCTCTATATATGATTTAATTTTAGAAAAGAGATCAGATAACTGTGTTTTAAAAATATTTGAGCCATTGTTTAAGAGACAGAAAATCTGTCATAAGATGTCAAACTCACTACTTCAGTTGCTTTATATAAATTATTTTCAGTAACAATTACTACAATATTTGCCAGGAATACAAACCTAGTTTACAGATGAAGAAACTGAGGCATAGAGATTAAATATTCTGTTGAAGTTCAGTCTACTCTATCAGATAGAACCAGAATAAGAATCCAGGACTAATGTATTAAACTTGAAACCATTTTTAAATATTACATTTATTAATAACTTTGTATATGCTTAATAAAGATACACCAAGAAGAAAGGAGTCAAGTGAATTCAAACAGTATGCAGTGGTTCAATAATGCTAAAAAGACCCAGGTCTTTCTATCACAGTAATATGCCATGCTTATGTACAACTGTCAAGCTTAGGCTTGTTGCCTAGAAATCCTTAAAATGCTACATCACCTACAAACACCACTTTATTAAACAAATGTGTTCAAAATGGGAAGAAAGAAGAAAGGGCTTTACAAATGTTTTTTGTTTTCTCCATGTTCATTTTTTTTTTCACTTAGATGAAAAATTTCTCCCAGAAATCCCTGTAGAATATATTACCTTCATTATATTGACCCAAATTGTGTCATCAGTCCACACTTAACTGCAATAAAGAATGGTAAAGGAAACTAAGATTGCTATGCTATACTTATACTAATCATAATTTAAGCTGACTTTCTCAGAGCACTTTTCAAATTAGTGCCTGATTCATATTAGATCCAATTGGCAAGAAATAAGGAGAGAAATGGCTATTGAGTGGGTAGCCAATAGCTTCTGCCACAAGGTCATATTCTGTATTAGACCTGTATTTTTCAAGGTTACTATGGCAGTAAAGTGTCTAAGTTTCCTAATATCAGTTACTGTGCAAGATGCAGGCATTCACAGAACAATTAATGTACTTCTAACTTGCACGCTAATATGGTATCCTGTTGTTCTAGAAGAATTAAGGGCAATAACATAAAACATTCCAACATAACGTTCTATCATATGATATAAGATAATGCCATGTGTTACAATAATGATTATTATAAAACTTATTAAACCATTTAATCATGTAGACATATATAGAGAGTGAGATGGTACACTGATATATACTTTTCACCTTGCCCTCAGTAGTCCAATAAAGCTCTCCATTTCTTATATAACCAGCTCTCATATAATTGAACTACAGCTTGAAATAAAACTAATATATTCACTGCATCTTAATAGACTCTTAAATTTTCTTAGGTGCAATGGAAGACATGGTTGTAGCTACTCTCCTAAATTAGTGAATTTTCAGCATTCTAGAAGGAGGCAATCAGAGTAGTTATGGGGAGTTTTGAAAGTGCAGTCTGAATGACAAGCTCCAATCCTTGAAATCACCACCTAATGCCTGTGTTCACCTGAGCAAGCTGTTACACCACTCTGAGTTTTAGTTTTTCAGCTATAAAATGGAAATAATAATAATCATGATACCTTGTCTCATTTTGAGGTGATTAAGTGAGATAAATCTAGAATGCTCTTAGCAGAATGTCTTCAAAAAAGTAGAATCTCATCATATACTAGTTGTATTGCCTAAAATGTAAAATAATTGCCATTACAAAATGATTATCAGTGGATATTGGGAGATAGAAAGCAATACAGATAGAGTGATTATGAGCCATAACATTAAGGTTATGCAGCTAAAGAGTCCACCACCTTTTCTGCTACTTTATTCATCCAGTCTTCATAAATTTGCTCAAATTTTCAATGACTCAGTTTTCACATTTGTAGAATGGGAAAAATGATCAGATGTAGCTCATAAGATTATTGCAAAAATTAAATGAGTTATTTTATACAGTGTGCTTAATAAAGATGATATCTAATATAACTGCCATCATTTAATTTTAAAAATTTGAATAAGAAAGAAAATTTCATTAGAAAAAACTATCAGTGCTCACCTCTCCCCCAGGCTAGGTGACAGGATCTTCTAAGAACAACTCAGAGAACTGGAATTTAAGAGGCAAGTTATGGTATCTCAAACATCTGTGAAGAGAAAAACAACTAACTAAAAATGAGAACCTGAAACACTATGTAATTGTAAAACAAAAAGGTGGGACGAGGCGGGTCTACTAAGGACAAGCTCCACTAAAGGCTTTGCTTCACTGTAGGGTATTTTATATGACTCAGTTCTGTCTCACCTTGAAAAAGATCCAGCCCAAAAGGACTGTTCAAATAAACAGAATGAGCAGGAGGGTCAAAATGTGGGAGTATTAAGTAGTCATCTGGGGAACTGCAGTTGGGGTTCAGGATATGGTCTAAGGGAATGCTAAAGAACCCCCAAAAGGTCACTTTAAAGAGAACCAGTGTTTGTATATTTAACAAATTAGGAACTTTTCAATATAACTTATAACTGCTCATGTATGAATGGATTGACTTCTTTTCCATCTCTCAGCTCTAGCCAAGAAATAATTAGTGACCTAAAAGTGGAAACAGGAGAAAGTAGTAAAAGAGGAAAGACAAGGTAAAATAGTAGTTTAAAAAAAGGAAAATGGAACGAAGCAACCAAAAAAAGTGCTATTTTTAGCCTACTCCCAAATGGAGCATTTAAAAAGTAGAAAAATAAGTTAGCAATATATATTTAAATAATGAATTTTTTATTTTAAAAAATTTATTAGCAAAAAAAATCCTTTTTTAAAATGTAAAATATGCCAATATTGAGTAGGTCAATAAAACACATCTGTGGGGACTCTTGGTCTGCCAAGTTCCAACTCCTGCATTAATATTTTAGGTTTAGTGGTTGACTTTCAGTGCTGTGATACACAAGTCTTTCTCTGCAAACTCTTTGTTGAACCAGTGACTTTCTGATTGTAGAAGACTGGTACCGATAAATCGAATAGAAGGGCACAGGGGTTATGCTCCCTTGCCTGCTATATTCTCTTAGATATTCTGAATTATCCTCCAATTTGAAAATCAGTTCTAAAATTTAATAGGTAGTAGAACCATTTGCTTGATTTATCTTTTTAAAATTGCCGTGGCATTTTTACTCTTTTACAGAATCATTTTACTTTGCCCTTGGGTGCCAACACAATGTGTCCTTTAGATATATAAATTTGATGAACTAGTTGAATAGAACATTTCTTTTTCCACAAAATAATGACTTCTACATTAACCACTTAAGCCTCCAGGCACGTAACAGATCTTCATTTCTTTATAAATAATGTGGGACTTCCTTATGGCAGATAAATGGCAAATATCAAATATCTGTTGTCAACAAACCTCCTTGTAGTACAGAAATCAGATGCCCAGTAATAATAATATTCCTACTATTCTCACTTTAGACTACCTTAAACTCAGGAAAAATTTACTTTGTTAGTAATAGAAACAAATAATTACATTTGCAACAATTGTAAACTTTTCCTGAAATTATTACAGCACAAACAAGAAAACTAATACAATACACTGGTTTACATATCAGTTAATTTTGCGTCTGAAAACTGCATTCAGCATTGAAAAACTGTGACTATTTGCTAGTAACCTGAGTTTGAGTTTATTCATTTATAGGATGATAAACATACACACACACACACACACACACACACACACACACACACACACACACACACATTAGGGCTTCAGGTTTTAGTCATTGGCATATGTTAGATTTATAATGAATTTATGAGATCCTCTTCTTTTGTATTTAACTTTCATTATAATGAAACAGATACATCAATTTCAAAAAGTTAAAAAGAAAATAAGTAACAATTTAAGAGGCTCTTTGAAAGATCAGGCTTATTTTTGCTGCTTCTTGAGTTTCTCCACTGCCATGATCCCTTTATACTTAAAAATTTCAAGAAATACCTAGTATTTGGAAAAAACCACAGTATAGCAGAATGAATATGAGCTTCTTATGTAGATATAAGCAAATAACTTTTATTTTGAACTCATCGTGTCTTTGTAATATTAAAATAAATTTATCAAGCAGTATTTTTTAAAAACATGAAATAATAAAAGCAAGGTGACTGGAGCACCCAATAAACACCCAATAATAGCAGTACCTTCCATTTATCAAGTACTAAGTAGTATACTACAAGTTGTGACCATTATAAATGGCTATTAACTTTGGTAACTTGACAATCAGGAACTTACAGTTAAAAGATAATTAAGGCAGAGAGTTTCAGAAACAAACAAAAACCGAAGCTTTGACTTTATTGTGACTGAGTAGGAGTCATACTCTAATGACTTATACAGTCCGTATGATTACTGACATTTTTGAGTTCCTATCTTCGCTTCTATCAAAGATGATGATTTTTTTTTAAAGTTTCCAGGATGGCTGACTAGAGGCACTTAGTGTGTTTCTCTTATGGAGTAAACCAAGATAAATAAAGTTTCCTTGGCACCCAGAGAAAAGTGGGTCTGGTAGCACATTCTGTGATTCATCAAAGAAGTGATAATAGCCATATCGTGCAAAGAAGAGAAAAATTCAGTCAACCTTGGTTTGAACCTGCCAGACTGTTGGCTGAATCATGGCACAGACCACTGACTGCCACCAGATGC
The DNA here is from genome assembly GCF_000164805.1 of Carlito syrichta. Classification (NCBI taxonomy): domain Eukaryota; kingdom Metazoa; phylum Chordata; class Mammalia; order Primates; family Tarsiidae; genus Carlito; species Carlito syrichta. The sequence continues at coordinate 621,828 of NW_007248756.1, forward strand.
AGTGGAGAAGGTAAGTGAGGAGAATTCAGGAATCTGGTGTTCCTGTAATGGACTTGGAGGGCTCCCTGAGCCTTTTGGGATCCCATCCTTCATGGGAAACTGCTTTACCTTCAGCCCTGCTCTGCTGAAACCCACGTGGAGGGGTGTCTGAAAAAAAACCCTGAGCTGTTTCAGCAACCATTTCCTGGGAACTAAACTCTTGTTTCAGGTTTTCCAGCTGGCCTTGAAGGAGACAGGCCCCAAGGGCAAGCTCAGGATTCTGTTAAAACATTTGAGGCTGTGAAAACACCTTAGCCCTTGAGGCTGGCTACATTTTGACATTTGGAAGGTGGACTGCCTGAGGCTAAGTTGAGGGAGCCAGGAGGGACTCATTGCCATAGCAAACTCTCACTCCCAAGACAAACTCTTTTGTAGAGCTTTGGCCAACAGAATCACCCCAGTAGCCAGGAATTCCCTCATGATCACCAGTGGTGTAGCCAAGAGATCGCACAAGTGGGGAGTTGAACTCTTTTGCCTCGTACACCCATCAAAAGCTCTGACTAGGTTGGCTGGGCACTTCTTTGGAGCAATACACTCCAGACAGAAATAAATCTCACAGCCAGCACTACAACTTGATTTCTCCCACAAGCACCATCTCCTGGCCAGAGGTCAACAGCACAGCCCACCACATCTGAAATAATACCTAAGTTTTGGGTAAGTTCTGATTCCAGACACCAGCTAACACCACTACAGAAGTCACACGGCCATTCAGGATGCCTTGAGCCTGTGTAAATTTCCAGCATAGGACAGCCAAATTGGCATCTAAGAAACTTACCACCCCAAGGCTTTTTGTGACCAAGGGAAACCTGCAGTGCTTATGCTAGTCCCCTGCCAACTTCAAATAAGAAGAAATAGTCTACCCAAGTGAGAAGGAACCAGAAAAATAATTTTAACAATATGAAAAAACAGTGTTCTGCAACATCCCCAAAAGACCACAATAACTTTTCAGCAGTGGATCCTAACCAAAATAAAATCTTTAAAATTCCAGACTTAAAATCCAAAAGGTTGATTACAAAATTGCTCAATGCGGTTCAGGAGAAAGTTGAAACCAATATAAATGATGTTTAAAACACTGTATTCAGGATATAAATGAAAAATTATCCAAAAAGATAGATGCCTTAAAAATGAAGAATAATTTAGGGAAGTGCAAAATGTAGTGGCAAGTTTTTTCTGTTTGTTTTGTTTTATTATTGTGAAAGCAGGATTTACTGAGAAGATTGAAAAGTTCCCACAATGGGAGGAGACCCCAGGGGGTTGACCTAGTGGCAAGTTTTTACAGTAGACTAGAACAAGTAGAAGAGAGAATCACAGAAGTAGAAGACAAGACTTTCAAATTAACCAGTCAGACAATATAAGAATAAAGAACCAAAACAATGGAACAAAAATTCTAAGAAATTTGAGAATGTATAATATGCTAAAATCTAAGTCATAAGTGTTTATGTGGAAGAAGAGAAAACAACAAGTTTGGAAAACCTATATGAGGGAATAATGGAGGAAATGCTCCTTGGCCTTACCAAAGCTTTAAATATCCAGAGAAAAGAAGCTCAGAAAATTCCCAGAAGATTCATAGAGAAAAACATCATTGCCAAACCATATAATCAACAGGCTATGCAAAGTTAATGTGAAAGAAAAAATGTTAACGATAGTGAGACAAAAGCATCAAATAACTTGCCAAGGTAAACCTATCAGGGTAAAAACAGACTTCTCAGCAGAAACCCCTACAGCCAGATGGGATTGGTGCTCCATCTTCAATCTCCTCAGATAGAATAACAGACAGCAAGAGTCTTGCATCTTGCAAAACTAAGTTTCATAACTGAAGACGAAATGAAGTCTTTCTCAGACAAGTATACACTGAGGGAAGTTGTCACCACTAGACCATCTCTATAAGAAATATTCAATGGAGTTCTAAATATTGAAACAAAAGGTCAAACTACACCAGTAGAAAAACACTGAAAACCATAAAACTCATAGAGCACAAAAAGCAAACACAATAGAAAAATAAATAAAGCAACCTGATAACAACTAGCAGGATGAATGCAATAGTACTTTACACATCGCTATTAACCTTGAACATAAATGGTCTAAATGCCCCAATAAAAAGGTATAGACAGAATGGATTTAAAAAATCCAAATATATTCTGCCTTTAAGAGAACAACTTAATATATAAAGACTCCTGTAGACTCAATATAAATAATAAATATGTCGAAAAAATATTCCATACAAATGGAAACCAAAAATGAGCAACAGAAGTAACCATTCTCATATCAGATAAAACAGACTTCAAATTAACAACACTAAACACTAAATAAGGCGAAGGTGATTATTATATAATGATAAAGAAATCAATCCCACAAGAGGACGTAACAATTTTAAATACATATGCACTTAACACCAAAGCCCACAGTTTTATAAAATTAATTCTACTTGACTCCAAACAAGAGATAGACCATCATACAATAATAGCCGGATATTTTCATGCTCCACTAACAGAGATAGGCAGATCATCAAGGCAGAAAGTCAACCAAGTAACATTGAAGTAAAACTGGATCTTACAGCAAATGGAAATAACAGACCTCTACAAATTATTCCACCCCAAAACTATGGAATATACTTTTTCTCATCAGCCATGGAACATTCTCCAAGATAGGCTATATGATAGGTCTTAAAGCAAGAATCAATCCGTTCAAAAAAATCAAAGTCCTATCGAGCAGCTTAGCAGACCAGAGTGGAATAAAACTAAAAGTTAACTCCAAGAAGAATCTGCAAAACAAAAGCATGGAAGTTAAATAATCTGCTCCTGGATGAACTTTGGTTCAAAAATGAAATCGAGATGGAAATTAAAAATTCCTTGAAATGAATGACAACAATGAAAGAAGTTATCAAAATCTCTGAGATACGTCCAAATCTGTGCTCAGAGAAAAAAATTATAGTGAATAAGGCCTTCAAAAAGGCATTATAAGACTGAAAGATTGCTTATTGACAACCTAATGCCACACCTCAAGAAGCTAAAAGCGCAATCCCATACACAAGTCACACACAAAAAATGAAATACCTAAGCATCTTCCTAATCAAAGAGGTGAAAGTGCTTTACAATGAGAACTACAAAACACTGCTCAAAGAAATCCAAAAAGACTCAAACAAATGGGAAAATATTCCATGCTCATGGATAGGAAGAATCAACATTGTTAAGATGCCCATCCTACCAAAGGCAATCTACAGACTCAATCCAATATCCTTTAAGTTACAAACATCATTCTTCTCAGAACTGGAAATGACAATACAGAAACTCATATGGAAACATAAATGACAACAAATAGCCAAAACAATCCCCAGTAAAAGAAATAAAGCTGGAGGTATCACTTCCAGACTTCAAACTTTACTATAAGGCTATAGTAATTAAAACAGCCTAGTATTGGTACAAGAACAGGCATGTAGACCAATGGAACAGGACAGAAATTCCAGAAGCAAAACCTCAATTTCTCAACCAACTCATCTATGACAAAGCTTCCACCAACAACCACTGAGGAAAGGAGAACCTATTCAGTAAATGGTGCTGGGAATACTGGTTGATCACATGCAGAAGACTGAAACAGGACCCTAACCTGTCACGATACACAAAAATTAACTTTAAATGGTTCAAAGACCTAAACGTAAAACCTCAACGTATAAGAATCTTAGAAAATGCGGGAGACACCCTTATGGAAATTGGAACTGGCAACAAAGTCCTATTCAGAACCCTAAATGTCCAAACTTTAAGAAATAAGATAGACAAGTGGTACCTCATTAGACTAATGAGCTTCTGAAAGCAAAAGAACTCATCAAGAGAACAGGGAGACAGCCTACAGAATGCAAAAAAAATATTTGCCAACTGTATATCTGACAAAGGCCTAACATCTAGGATCTACAAGGAACTGAAGCGTAACAAAAGGAAAAAAACCAAACAGCCCCATTAAAAAGTGGGCAAAAGACATTAATAGACACTTCTCAAAAGATATACAGGCAGACAACAAACACATGAAAAAGTGCTCAGCCTCACTCATCAACGGAGAAATGCAAATCAAAACCACATTGAGATACCACCCAACCCCAGTAAAAATGACCATCATTAATAAAACAAACAACAACAAATGTTGGCGAGGATGTGGAGAAAAAGGAGAGCTTCTACACTGCTGGTGGGAATGCAAACTAGTGCAACCTCTTTGGAAGACAGTGTGGTGATTCCTGAAAGAACTAGAAATTGACCTTCCATATGACTCAGCAATTCCCCTATGGGAATATACCCTGAGGAATTAAAATCATTCTACAAAAAAAGATACCTCTACACATATGTTTGTTGCAGCTCTATTCACAATAGCAAAAACATGGAACCAACCATTTTGCTCCTCAAAACTGGACTGGATAAAAAAATGTGGTATATATACACAATAGCATATTATGCAGCCATAAAGAAGGATAAACGTATGGACTTCGCAGCAACTTGGATGGATTTAGAGTCGATCATACTCAGTGATCTATCACAGAAACAAAGAACAGAGTACCATATGTTCTCACTCATAAGTGGACCTTGAACAATTATTATAATACTTTAAGAAAGGGATTGGCAGCAATGGAAAACTGCCAGGGGAAGGGGGTGGGGTGGAAATAGCAGTTGAGGGAGACTGCTAGGGGAGAGAGGGGCATACCTCATCAACAAGGGTACCTGCGTAATCAATGTTTGTATACTTAACCCTGAATTGTTCCCCACATCTTCATAAAAAAAAGAATAAAAAAGAAAAATATGAACAAAACAAACCCAAAGCTAGTAGAAGAAAAGAAATAACAAAGATCAGGTCAGAACTAAATAAAATTAAAATAGAAAACATAAAAGAAAAAAGAAGTTGGTTCTTTGCAAAGAAAACAAAATTAATAGATCACTAGCTAGATTATTATAAACAAAGAAAGAAGTTTCAAATTTGCTCAATCAGAAATAAAAATGAAGACATTATAACTGATACAATGGAAATACAAAAGATCACCTGAGATTATTATTATTATTATTATTATTATTTTGAGTTGGAGTCTCACTCTGTCGCCCAAACTGGAGTGCAGTGGCCACTCCCGGCCAC
>NW_007248756.1:627021-665025 GCF_000164805.1 Carlito syrichta
ACTCCCGGTCACCGCAGCCTCCACCTGCTGGGCTCCGGCCATCCTTCTGCCTCAGCCTTCCAAGTAGCCAGAATTACAGGCGCGCGCTACCACGCCCGGCTGATTTTTTGATTTATTGTAGAGATGAGGTCTTGCTGCCCAGGTGGGTCTCGAACCCGCAGGCTCAGGCAATCCACTCACCTCAGCCTCCAAAAGGCGTGGGATTACAGGCTGAGGCTACCAAGCCCAGCTTGCCTGAGATTATTATGAACACCTCTACAGATACTAGACACTCTAGGGAAAATGGAAAAATTCTTGAAAACATACAATTCCCCTAATCTTGAATCAGAAATTAATGGAAATCCTGAAAGAAACAATAATGAGTAACTAAATTTAACAGTAATTAAATTCTCCCAACAACAACAAAAAGTCTAGGATCTGATGAACTCACAGAAAAATTCTACTAGCCTTTCCAAGAAGAGCTGGTATCAATTATTTCTGAATTTATTGCATAAGATGGAAGAGGGGGGAATTATCCTTAACTCATTTTACAAAAGCAGTATCATCCTGATACCAAGACCAGGAAAAAGCACAACAACCAAAAGAAAACTACAGACCAATATCCCTGATGACCCTAAACATGGAAATTCTCAATAAGATATTAGCAAACTTTAACAAATTGCACATAAACATATATATAAACATATATATGTATGTGAGTGTGTGTTTGTATAATCACCATGATCAATTGGGTTTTATTCCATAGAAGCAAGGATGTTTCAACATACACAGATCAAAAAAAAAATCCATCACAATAACAGAATTAACAAAAATTATATGATGATTTCAATAGATGCAGAAAAAGCACTTAAAATCTAGTAATGTTTCATGAAAAAAAAATCTCTGCAAAACAGGCATAGAGGGAACATACCTCAAAATAATCAAAGCTATATGTGACAAACCAACAGTCAATGCCATCTTGAATGAAAAAAGTTAAATTCATTCCTTCTCAGAACTGGAAAAAGGCAAGGATGCCCACTTTCACCATTCTTACTCAATGTATTACTGGAAGACCTGGCTAGAGCAATCAGGCAAGAGAAAGAAATAAAGGGTATCCAAATGGGAAAGAAGAAATCTAGCTATCTCTGTATGCTGAAGATATGATCTTATACCTAGAGAATCCTAAAGACTCCTACAAAAGACTCCTGGAGTTGATAAATAAATTCAGTAATGTCTCAGGGTACAAAATCAACATACACAAACTGGTAGCATTGCTGTATGCTAATAACGACAAAGCTAAGAATTAAATCAACAACTCAATTATATTTATAATAGCAGCCAAAAAGCTAAAATAGCTAGAAATATATTTAACTAAGGAGGTGGAAAGTCTATACAGGAAGAACTACCAAACATTGCTTAAATAAATTGTAGATGACATGAACAAATGAAAAAATATTCCATGCTCATGGATTGGAAGAACCAACATTGTAATATGATCATTTTAGATCATATTACTCAAAGTAATCTACAGATTCAACAGAATTCTTGTCAAACTACTCATATCATCTATCACAGAATTAGGAAAAATATTCTAAGATTCATATAAAACTAAAAAAGATCCAGGAAGCCCAAAGCAGTTCTAAGCAAAAAGAACAAAGCTTGAGGCAACACATTACCTGACTCCAAATTATACTACAATGGGACGGTAACTAGAACAACATGGTACTGGTACAAAAACAGATATATGGACTAATGGAACAGAATAGAGAATCCAGAAATAATCCAAATACCTACAACCCACTGATTTTTGACAAAGCAGACAAAAACACACAATGTGGAAGGGACATCCTATTCAACAAATGCTGCTGGGAAAATTGAACAGCTACATGCAGAAAAACAAAACTTGATCCCTATCTCTCCCCATATACAAAAAGTAACTCAAAATGGATTAAAGACTTAAATGTCAGACCTGAAACCATAAAAATCATAGAACAAAACCTAGGAAAAACTCTTCTTGACATTGATCTAGGCAAAGAATCAATGGCTAAAACACCCAAAGCAAATGCAACAGAAACACAAAATAAATAAATGGGACTTAATTCACCTAAAAAGCATCTTCACAGCAGAAGAAACAATCAACAGAGAAAATAGGCAACTTCCAGAATAGGAGAAGATACCTGAAAAATATATATCTGACAAAGAAGTAATATCCAGAATCTACAAAGAACTCAAACAAATCAGCCAGAAAAGAAAAGCAATTAACTCCATTAAAAAGTTAGCAAATGACATGAAAAGATATCTCTTAAAGAAGGTATACAAATAGACAGCAAACATGAAAAAAAATGCTTAACATCACATCACTCATTATTAGGGAGATATAAATCAAAACTACAAAGAGATATCACTTTATACCAGTCAGAATGACCACTATTAAGAAATCAAAAATTAATGAATATTGGTGTGGATGTGGTGAAAGGGGAACACTTATACACTGGGGGAGTGTAAACTAGTACAACCTCTATGGAAATCATTATGGAGATTTATTAAAGAACTAAAATCTCTGCAAGAAGAACTACAAAACACTGGTGAAATAAATCTACCATGTGACCCAGCAATCCCACTATTAGATATATACCCAAAGGAACATAAGTCATTATATAAAAAGACACCTGAACTTACATGTTCATCACAGCACAACTTAAATTTGCAAAGATGTGAAATCAACCTCAATGCCCATCTACTGATCAGTGGATAATAAAAAATGTGGTATACATACACTATGGAATACTATTCAGCTGTCCAAAAGAATGATGGAACTTGGATGGAATTAGAGAATATCATCCTAAGTGAATTAACATGGGAACAGAAAACCAAAAACTGCATGTTCTCATTTATAAGTGTGAGCTAAACTAAGAATCTGAAAAGGCACAGAGAATGGTATAATGAACATTGGAGACTCAGAAGAAAGAGAGGGAGAAGGGATGGAGAAACAAAAATTCACCTATCAGGTTCAAGAAGCACAAGTGGAAGTGGTGGGTACACTTAAAGTCCAGACTTCTTAGCTACTATACAATGTAATCACGTAAGCAAAAACTATTTGTACCACCTAAAACTACTAAAATTAAAAAAAAAATTTTAAATGTTAAAAATGTACTAGTTGGAAAACAGTATTAAATAGGATGTAATAAAACCATTCATTAAGTACATTTTAATAGTAGTACATTTTAATATGTATTATGTATTAATTGTTCTATATATTCATGAGGTTCAAGTTGAATCCCTAATGTCTTATTAGCGTGAAAGCCAGTTCCCATCTCTTAAGACGCGTCTCCTTTAAACTGTCCACAAATCCATAAGACTTGCTCTCTCTAAAGTTGGAATTCATTCTCTTTCAACAGTAGGTTATAAAGAAAACTCAACTCTTCAGTTAATTACTGTCAACATTGTTTGCTATTACACAGGGTCACCAACTGAATGATGGTCCTGCACACTCTGATAGATGATGCTTGTCTATTTATTGGCCCGGATCCCTGTGCAGAGCATGATGAATTCTCAAGAGAAGATGATAGCATGCCCTCAGTACTAGGTTAGCCCAAATGTGTTCCAAGGCACACTGCATGCCAAGGTTATAGCTCTTTGCAACTCCCCACTTCCTTTTTAAAAAATATATAAATAGCAACCTCCAAGAGGTTGAGGCAAGAGATACTATTTTATCTTCTCCTTTCCAGTGACTTCTCCTTCCAAAGCGTAAGAGAGGCTCTCAAAACACAACAGAATTTACTGCAATCTTCTCCCAGACAATGTCAGCCTACTTGATTTAGTTTTGTCTAAAAAGGAAAAAAATAAAAGAAACAAAAAGAAAAAAAAAACTATTCTAGGTCTGTTGCTATATGAATGTTATTGTTATAAACAGTCTACAAAAGTGCTTCTAACTTACTCTTTACTTTGGCAGACACTCTATGAAATCAGAAAGCATTAAAATGCTACACACAAAAAATTACAAACCACAATCATCTACTACCTCTCAGAGTAGAGCTCAGCAGCACAAGAGGGTCATGTATCCCTCATTTTCTAAAGGCAATGTTGTACAGTGGTTAAGAATATGTGCTTGCAGCCACTCTTGACTTTGAAAACAGTTCTAATAAATTGATTACTGGATGGTGAAGATGGAGAAGGAAAAAAGACCTGATCTCATTGTCTGAAGACTTAATTTCACCCTACATTTAGTGGAGACCCAGTGAAATATTTTAAGGTGGAAAAGACCATGTTTGTGTTTGTGCTTTAGAAATCGCAATCTAGAAGTTGAATGGAAAACAATAACTCTGTTTAGAGGCTCTTTCTGCTCATATATCAGAAAAGCATGAATAAAGAGAACCCAGTTCTTAATAAGAAATACAAAAAATTTATATAATTTGGGAAAAAAGTAAACTGTTTTTAATCTGAAAATATTTTAATCAAAATCACAATGGGATGCAGAATATTCTAAAATCAATATAAAAGTACAATCAGTGAAATATACAATTCAGTGGGAGTTTGCCATCCAAAATTTAAAACTTAAAATATGCCTGTTTTATGCAAAGTCATGTGACATTGGCAGAGGGAGAAACAGACTCTTAGAAGATTAAATAGAGTATGCAATACAGACAAAGCTATGTTAGTATTTTACATTGTTAAAGGGGGACCAATTCAATAAGTGGTTTGGGGAAATTGGCCAATTATTTGAAAAAAAGCAAAAGATAAATTATTATTTCACACAATATACTCAAAATGCCAATTTAGATTGACTATTTTAAAATGAAATTAAAGCCTAACATAATTAGAAATAATTGGTGAATATTTATATAATCATTGTAAAGAAAAAAAGGGAGGGGATGTTGAACAAGATGCCAAAATCAGAAAGTATGTGGGAAAAGTTAATAACTTTTAAAATATGAGTATAGATATATATGAGTGAAAATATATATAATATATAAAAACCAAACATAATACAATTCATGTGTATAATTCTCTTTAAAATCAATGAAAACAAGATAAGCATTCTGATAGCAAAATAGACATAAAATAAATAATTCACAGAAGAACATATCAAACAGTTAATAATCATGTAAAGCAAACTGGATTTCCCTAGTGCATTCAGAGATTTTTGGGATAAGGATGAAGGTTATTAAACTTCCCTTTAAATTTTTAAAAATAATATTGTCCACTGAAGAAATAGGTGCACAGTCCTGATTTTATACAATTTTGGTAGGAGTATAAATGAAATTTCTCCACCAAGGGCAATTTGGTGTTACCTATAAGAAATATTCATTAACTTTTAAGTTGGGAGAAGAGGAGGAGGGGGAAGAGAGAGAGACAGAGACAGAGAGAGAGAGAGAGAGAGAGAGAGAGAGAGAGAGAGAGAGAGAGAGAGAGAGAACAGTAATCCAGGCAGGTAATAAAAATAGATTGAACTAAAATAATGAACTACAATGAAATGAATCAGAAGAGACAGATCTGAGACCTAATTTCAATTACAGGTATAAGACTGTTGGATGTTCATAGTAAACATCATTCAAATCCATGCCCATCTAGAAGAATCACTTTCAACTTTTCATCTACTAAAAGTAAATCCAACTTCACAACATTCAACAAACCTGAGGCATCTCAAGCTCACTGCACATGGAGAAATGAAGGAGGACTTTACAAAGCAACCATTTAATCAATATCCTCTGACTAGATAGTTCCTTTCACTTCTATTCCCATTCCTAAAGTTTCCAAAATGTTACAGAATTAAGAATTTCATTTCACTTTTTGTGTTTGTTCTTTCCCAATCCCAGTTTTACCTGTGTTGTGTAGCAGTGGCCCAACATCTTCAAGAAAATTGAAACCCGAACCTCCTTAGAAAAGCGTGCTTTCATAAAGCTTTTAACCCTTAATGTCATATCAAATGCTTCATTTTAAAAAAAGGCAAGTCTCTCCACTGATATAACATGAGAGATTCTGTTTTTAAATAATATAGTTTTATCCATTTTATTACTTAGGAATTTATTTTAAGAAAAGAATCCTGGGTATGGATGAGTGTTTTTTTACAAGTTTCCTTTTTTTTTTTTTTTTTTTACACAATAGTATGGAATTAAATGTATTCCAGAAAACCATAGCAGGATTCAAAACATGCAAATTATAATAGAAGCATGCAATAAAACACTATAGTGCCATTGCAAGTAATGTTTTATAAATTATTTCATACATATGAAAAAAAGGACACTGCAAATATTTTTATTTTCCATTATGTCATCAGGACTGGGAATTTCAAGACAAATGTCTGTATCATGGAATTGAGGGTGAATGATTTATCTCCTCAAATCCCAGCCTAAAAAAAATCAATGTCATTTAAATTATTCTTGACTTGAAGAACACTGGGTTCCTGTATTCACATGTATATATTGTGAATATCTTGCTGTGATCATTGGCAATTTTCTTTCTATAGCCAATTGTAAAAATGCCTAGAGAGATCAATAATGTATTAACATTTTGGTCATTTGAAGTTTTTTTCAGTGTAAATTACACTGGTATTTTCCTTTCAGTGAAACTTAACTGATTCTTTGGTTTCTTTCTTTTTTCTTTTTAGAAGGAGGAAAAAGATAACACATAACATACATGCACACAACTATATTAGCTTCATGTTTTGATTTTGTAGAAACTTTGACATATAGTTCAAAGAGATATTTATGTCGCAATCAAATCTATCTAAATTTCAATGACATTGTCTCTGGCTTATAATGAAATCCCACTCAAATTAGGTAAATAGCATCACTCAGAGAATTACAAGTGCATGTGAACTCACAGATTCATATTGCTTCAGTTATGGATAGAAAGAGTGAGGTCAGAAAGACAAAGTGAGTGGCAGTATTTGAGAAAGAATCCAGGCTACTGGTTTCCAGTCTAGTGCCCCTTGCAGCACATTTCCCTCAATATTCTCAAATTTCCCTAGCCATTTGCTGAAGAAATTAGAGGAAAGAAGCACATTAGAGAAGGTAACTACCCTCATGTTCATAGGCTGTGTTTCTATCAGTCAACATAACACAGATTATGGGTTCATTTCCCTCTGAGCATCATAACTTTACTAGCTTTTCTCTATAAGTGAGGCATTCAATAAAATATGTAGAATATATGCACAATTGACATAGAGATAATAATATGTTTTAAAATTCAATTTTACATTAAAAATCAGTGATTTGGTCTGCAGATATGTATATCTGTGAGCAGTTTATTTATTTATTTATTTATTTATTTATTTATTTATTTATTTATTTATTTATTTATTTTTTAGTTGGAGTCTCACTGTGTCACCCAGACTGGAGTGCTGTGGCCGCTCCCGGCCACCGCGGCCTCGACCAGCTGGGCTCCGGTGATCCTTCCACCTCAGCCTTCCAAGTAGTTGGAACTACAGGCGCGCGCTACCACACCCAGCTAATTTTTGACTTACTGTAGAGATGAGGTCTCGCCAAGTTGCCCAGGCGGGTCTCCAACCCTCGGGTCAGGCAATCCACTCACCTCAGCCTCCCAAAGCGCTGGGATTACAGGCTGAGCCACGAGCCCGGCTTGTGAGCAGTTAATTTAAAAGCTTCTATCTCCTTAACCCCAGATATGTAAAAGAGAAAAGCGTATTTATCAAAATTAGTAAATTTTAGTGGTCATATTTCTTTAAAAAAATTTGCTATCAGTGTCCACTTTATCTTTTAAATTATTTCAATTCTTGATTTTTTCCAAAAGATTCAGAAACAAATTCACAATGTCATCTTTAAAAAAAAATACTGTATCAGGTTTTTAGATTAATCTGGGAAGAATTCACATACTTATAGTGTTTCACATTTAGACTCATACAATGTCTCTCTAATTAATAAAATTGACCTTTATATTGCTCCATACAGTATTATTTTATTTTTTAAGACCAGGTCATTAATTTTAATTAAGCATATTACTGAGGTTTATACATTTTGTGCTTTTTATAATTTATACATTGACGTGAAATCATATTATTATGTAATCTGATTATTCGTTTTAGATATTAAAATGTATATTTTTAAACAATGTTTCATTAGCTACAATAATCTTTATCTCTGTAGAACAGCTATGTTTTGTAAATAATCATATCATTAGCAAGTCATGTAATTATTATTTCTACCTTTCTAATATCTACATCTCTTCTTATCTAGTCTCTCATGCAACACAGTTGGTAAACTCTACTTCTCCAAGATGGTTGTACTTTGTCATGATTCTGAAACTACAATCCTGAAAATAAGATAGTTTTCTCCTTTTCTATTCAAAGACTTCCCAATTCAGTGAATATTGATAGGACTTTACCATATCATCTACAAGATCGTCATCTATTGAAAGTTTCACACAAGTATAAGACTTCTTTCACCTGTAAAGCATAAGGTAAATAGTATCAACAGAACATGTTTAAGTGTCCAAAGTAATCTCTGTTGAATCAAGAACATATTGCAAATGTATCCATTCATTTGCTACACATATAGGTAAGCTAGACACTGGGCAAATAGAATAGTAACTACATGTCATACAAGGACAAAAACAAAATGCCTTACATATCTTCAAGTTGTTCATACATGTGACTTCTTGAATATTGCTCTGGAAGGATGATCTATAACAGGGTTTCCCAATATAGCTGCACAGAAAAAAATGCAAAAAAAAAAAAAAAAAGCTGTAAAATAATACCTACTGATTCTTGGAGTTCACCCTAAAAAGATATGATTTAATTGCTCTGAATTACTGTTGGGATATTCTGAGATCCCTTACCTTTTTAAAATAACAATTAAAATACTTTATGTTTTGAGTAGTTTAGGCTTATAGAAAAATTGATCTGAAAGTACAGAGTACCCATGCCCTTTACAGCCATTTCTCCTCTCTTTCCAGGCTCATCGCCATTTTAAGGGGACAGTGATCATGAATAAGTGTCAGCTTCTTAATGTAAAACTGATCATCCAGCCAGCGACTGTGGCTTATGTCTGTAATCCCAGCATTTAGGGAGGCCCAAACAGGAAGATTGCTTGAGCCTAGGAGTTCAAGACAAGCCTAGGCAACATTGTGAGATCTTGTCTGTATGTTCCTGTAGTCCCAGCTACTCAGAAGGCTGAGGTGAAAAGAGTATCTGAGCCCAGGAAGTGGAGGCTGTAGTGAGCCATGATAGTGTCACTGTACTCCAACCTGGACGACAGAATGAGACACTGACTCAAAAACAAAACAACAACAACAAAAAAAACTAAACATTCTAGCAAGTTGCTTTCATATGAAATGTAAATATTCAGAAAAAGATATGATTATCAATAACATTAACATGTTTTTACATATAAAACATCTTGGGAGGTTAAGGGAAGGATAAATGAGACTCTAGAGTTCTCTTATTTCCACTTTCCACAGCATATTAGAAAGAAAATATGTCAAGATACTAGCAAGTGCTTAGAATTTAGAACATAAAAATAAGGTTGCTGATTTTGTTGCTCTTTACTTTTCTAATTTTAAGAATCCTCATGCTGTTGAAAACACTTACGGCACTTGGCACTTGTTAAAGAAAGGCACTTGATGTTAAAATAGCCAATAGCTGTAGTTTATCATAGAAGAAAGACCGTTTAATTTGCTATTTTGAATTTTTAACCAGATTCTCTATTATTAAAATACTCTGTTTTACTTCGATTCAATAACCATGTTGAGAAGACAGGGTAAATGTTAACTATGATATATGAATTATATGATAAGTGTACAAATAAAGAAGTAAATAACAGAGATAAAAATAATAATTAAAATTACCACTGTTGATTTTATGGGCAAAATATCTTATATTTTAAATTTATGCCATGCCAACATATTGACAACTTATTAAATTTAGGGTCAGAAGTAAGTTCTGCCCACTTTCTACAGTCGTGTCTGTATTCATTTCCCAGGGCTCCTATATTAAATTACCACAAATTAGGTGGCTTGAAGCAACAGTAGTGTATTGTCACACAGTTCTGGAGGGCGGGAGTATGAAATTAAGGTATTGGAAGTACCATGCTTCCACTGAGGGTCTAGGGGACAATATGTTCTGTGCCCTTCTCTTAGCTTTTGGTGTCTGTTTGCTGAAAATACTTGATTTGTAGGTACATCACTTTAATATCTGCCTGCATTGTCATGTGATGTTCTTTGTATACGCCTGTCTCTGTAGCCCCTCCTTCCTACTAATGAGGACACCCATCATACTGGATTAAGGGTCCATTATCCAGTATGGCCTCATCTTAACAAACCATATCTGCACAATCCTATTTCAAAATAATATAATAAGGTTCCACGGAAGATATACATTATGGAGGGACACTAAAGAACCCAGTACAGTGTTTTGAGGTAAATCTCTAACAGTTTTATAGACTGAATTTTTGTGTTCTGCAAAATGTACATGTTGAAAACTTAACTTCTAATGTGTAGTTAGAGATGAAGCCTTTGGGAGGTAATTATGGTCAGATAAATTCATTAAGGTGGGGTCTTTATGATGGGATTCTTGTTTATGGGTAAAAGATCTCTCTCTCTCTCTCTCTCTCGTTCTCTCTCGTTCTCTCTCTCTCTCTCTCTCTGTCTCTCTCTCTCTCTCCATTTACACACTAAGGAAAGCATATGTGAGCACTCAGTGAAAAATCATTCCTCTGCAATCCAGGAAGAAGGCCCTCACCAGAACTTGACCATGCTGGTACCCTGATCTTGGATTTCCATCCTCTCAAAATATGAAAAAATACATTTCTGTTGTCTGATTCATCCAATCAATTATATTTTGATATGATAGCCCAAGCCAACTAAGATAGATTTTAATACTGAGAAGTGAGGTGCTGCTATAACAAATATGCAAACATGTGACCGTAGCTTTAGAACCGGATAATGAGTAGAGGCTGAAAGACTTTTAGGGTGCATGATGAAAATAATAGGAGTAAAGGGCATCCTAGTAAGGAATCAGACAGAAAATGAGGAATGTATTATAAGTAAATGGGAAAAAAAAAGAAGAAGAAAATGGGAAAAGGCTGACCTTGGTATTAAGGTAAGAAGAACTTTAAGCTGTGCTCTGATGTTTGGAGGAAAGTTCAACTAGTGAGCAATTAAATTAAATATTTAGTTAAGGGAATTCTAAGTGTAGGTTTGATGGTGTACCTTGATTCCTTCTGACTGCTAATAGTAAAATACAAAAGGAGAGAAATGAATTGAAAAAGGAATTGCTAATAAAATCAGAATAGATATTGATAATTTGAAGTTCCCAGCCTGTTCATCTTGGAAAACATGAGAAAGCACCTTTGGAAAAGAAAAGCAAGGATGTGGCTGGACTGCCACTCAATAAAGAGTTTATGGGATTATATGGGCAAGAATATTGCCAGATTGAACTGAAGGAGATGGAGACAGGACTACCATGTGAATCCATGGGTAGTAGATCACCTTACAGAGCAGGGCCACCGGAACCTTGGGAGCATGACTCCCAACCAACAAAGCAACAAGGACAGGACCTGGCCTGGAGCAATGGAGGTGATGTTGTTGAGCCATTTAACTGAAAGGACAGAGAAACAAACAAAAATAATACTCTCAAGCCTTAAAATCTGCAGAATTCACCTTGTTAGGTTTTGGACTTACATGGAACTAATCACTTTTTTTCTTACATATTTCTTTTTTGGAATGGGAATGTCTATGCTATACTGGCTCACCATTGTATATTAGAAGCACAAAACTTGTCTGGCTTCACAAGTTCACAGCTAGAGTGAAATTCTGCCTGTGGATGAATAATACCTCAGTTCTCACCCATATCTGATTCAGATGATATTTTGATGAGATTTTGAACTGTAGAATTAAGAGTTGATACTGGGATGAGTTAAGTCTTTGGTCTATTTAGATGGGATGAATTTATTTTGCATGTCATAAAAACATGACTTTTGAGGGAAAGAAAGTTTGTACCCCCAAAAATCCATATGATGAAGCCCTAACCACCAATATGATGGTATTTGGAAATGGGACTATTGGGAGCTAATTAGGATTAGATGAAGTTATGAGAATGAGACACTTATGATGAGATGAATACCTTCATAAAAATAGGAAAATCTCTCTCTCACACTCTCTCTCTGTTCTTTCTCACTCTCTCTTTCTTTCTCCACCCTCACACACTGAGGAAAACCCATGTATGCACACAGCCAGAAGGCATCCATCTGCAAGCAAGAGCCCTCACCAGAACTCGACAATGGTGGTACTTTGATCTCAGACTTCAGCATCTAGAGTATTGAGAAAATAAATTCTTGTTGTCTAAACCACTGAATCTATGGTATTTTGTTATGACAGCTCAAGCTGATTAATATATATCTTATCTATATTTTGTATATGAGAAAATAATCCTACCTACCTGAAGGGTTGCTGCAGATCATATGAAATAAACACATGTTTATTAAACTGAATCTGCAAAAATATTGAGGGATTATTATGTGGCTAGTGTCAGGATGTGTTCTAGGCATCTAAAGATAATGAAAAAAAGAGGCTTACATTTGAAGAAGCTGAACTATAGTGTGTATAACTTCCCTAAACTTCAGTTTTCTCATATTAAAAAGAGACACTGTGAATTATCCCAAAGAAGACTGGTGAACATTAAATGCATGGTACATTTAATGTTCACATAGTAGGTGCTTTATTGTTGTTAATTTACTCTCCTTTACAAATGCTAGTGATATTAACATTAATATTAATGTGAAATTTTAGCTTCATATCTAGTTTATTTTTTTTCTGTCCTATATTAATGTATACATTTACATGTAACAAGTTTACAGTCTTAGTTCTCAAATTTCTGAATACATTGTCCAGGCTGATGGTCTTCAATATCATCCCATTGCCTAGAGATTCAAGTTTAAAATATTTACTTTAGCATTTCAGATATGCTATAATACAACCCCAGGGTAACTGTTACACTTGATTTAGTAAAATTTGTTTTTCTTCAGAATACCTGAAATTTCTTATTATTCCTTCAGCACATTGTGGAACTCTCTGAAGTCCATGCCTCTCATTATGTCCTCCCTCCAAAATGTTTCCCATTGAAGACATTTTTTAACATGAAATTTAGGATTCAACACTGAGCAAGATAATTCCTTTCCTGAATTATTAGAAAACTCAAGTAATTGAATAACGAATTAACTTATAATGTTATGATGTCAAGATGTGGGAAAAGAAGTCCCTGGGATTCAAAATGTGGCATCTAGTCAAGGCTTTGTAGGGATCATATTTGAGCTCTAATCTGAGGAAGGAGGAGGTAGTGAGAGACAGAGGGAAGAATGGCAATGATCTCTGCAAAGAGGACAGCATATTTGAAGTCTTATAGGAAAAACAAGACAATTTGACTTTATCATGAAACTGAGAGAATTTTATTTTAACTGGAGTACAGAGTTTGGGGGAAGAAGTGGAGTACTCATAAGTGATAAGGCTAGAGAGTAAATAAGCAGGTCAGTTATAAGAGGCACAATGAGTCAGGTGAAGGACTCTGTTCTAAATCAGTGAGAAGTTGTTGCTGTTTTTCTCTGATTAATTAACACGTAACAAAGCCAGGGTCCTTCTTAGTTAGGCTGAGACTATTTCATACTCCTTTTTCCCAATCTTCTGACCTCTCTGATTTCTACATTACTCGTTACTCAATCAAATACTAGCTGAATGTTGTTGTCATGTGAAGGACCGGCAGAGTTATTCCAAAAAGGAACAATCAAATCCATTCCTTTTGAGTCCATCATTTGGTGATCATTCTCCAAAGTCTTAGGTGAGAATAAACAAACAAACAAAAAGCACAATATCTCTACAAGTAAAAATTATCTTTTAAAAATTTGATTAGTGGTTTATCTGAATTTGCCAAGTATGTTTGTCTGCCTTCTCACTAAGGAAAGGCAGCTAAAACATTAAAATCCTCAAACACCACCAAGCAATAACTTGAGTCCTCTCTCCTCACCTTTCAATTAAATTTCCAGCTTAATAAATGGAAACACACTATCTGATTTGTATGTAAGATAAATCAATAAATCTCTGTGATCTGGGTAACCAGTGAGTCAACTTGAGAAAATTGTGTTTGTGTAAATCAGCTAATATCTAAATAGGAACCCAATAATATTTTTTACTGAAAAGATAAACCTAAATAAACAGAAAAATAGATAAAGGATAAAATGTAATTTCGCTCTTCTCAGAGAGAAGGAAAAAATGCTAAAGAAAATTAAAAAAAGGAAATGATTGAGAGTTTGCGTTAGAATTAATCAAAGGAAAACACCAATATCCAAAGTTGTATATGCCATCATAAACTTCTTTATGTCTGTGGTACTTAGATTTTATTTGCTCTCTATGCCTGCATTCTTCCTAAGATATTTTTCCCAAGTTCAGTTATATTGGAAAGTAAGATTATATTGCTATTGAGTTCATTTTCCTAGTATATAATACCAAAATGGGTTGCAATATCTGACAGATTTATGACTATTTGCTGAGACATATTTTATAAAATGGCAGAATAGAAGGCATTTTTTTTCCAATCTGCTCTCTGTAGCAAGCCTTCATAGAAAAAAACCAGTTTTTAAGGAGGAATATATTACTATTTTTTTCAAAGTCTTTTTTGTCTGTGGCAAAGGATATTTCTGAATAATATGTTGTAAAATAACATAGTACAGATGAAACACACAATTCATTGCTTATCCTATGGAGAAAGACATCTTCCTGTCTCTGCTAAATGTGTGAGTTCATGGGTATATAAAAATAGAATGCACTTGGCAATGAAAGTTACAACTGATGGATGACACCCCATTGTCAAACAATTGATAGCTAGTGAGGAATTATAGCGACCTTGTAGTGCAGCTCAAATAATTCAGCAGCCCCTGAAATATGTTAAGCAAGCTAGCTTCCCTCTTAGGGGTGTCTTGGTCACTTAAGTAGGAGAAATGTAACTCTCTAATTTTCATTGGAAACACTGTAATCACCTCTAGGCAAATAAGAGAGTAAGTAATTCCTTGGGATACCCTTTAAAAGATTCGTTCATCACCAATAGTTAGATATTACCCAGATTACCTTAAAAAACAAGTCAGAATGGCACAGGAATATAACTGAAAGAAAATATTTAAATTTTATCTCCCTAATTTAAAAAATGATGGTACTGAGCCAAAAGTCATTATATCAGGTATGGCCTCAGTCAGACTTGAGAACAATTCGTGGGTTTACCACTTATTAGCTGAAAGAACTTAAGCACACTTCAGTTTTCTTACTGCTAAGAGGATAAAAATGCATATTTCATAGATTTATTGCAAGGATTAGAAACCATAAAAAGTATGTGTGAGTGAATAACAAAACTTTATAATACTGATATGTACTCAGGAAATAAGACCAATGGGAATCTAGGCCCAAGAGCATAGAGACCAGATGGGGATACGCCATTAGGATCACTCAGAGACACATGGTCTGTTTATTTGTTGGTGCTCTTAACAAAATTTCTCACACAAAATTAAAAGAGACTTTTTAACCATTTTGACCATTTTTGATGAAGACTCCTATTTGATAAATGCTGAATTTGGTGATGGGTATAATGCATATATGTAGTTATTGTTTAAAAGAAGAAAGTCAATGGTAGGAAGAAAAAGATATGTCTCATCAGTTTCCAGAATGGAATGGAAAGAGTTTTTTATTTGTCTTTTTTTAAATTATTCTAGGCTGAGAGTGGTGGTTTATACCTGTAACCTCAGCACTTTAGGAGGCCAAAGTGGGAGGATTGCTTGAGCCCAGGAGTTCAAGACCAGCCAGGATAACATAGCAAGATCTCATCTCTACAGCAAATAAAAAAAAAAAAAAATAGCCAAGCATGATGGCATACACCTATCAACTACTTGGGAGGTTGAGGCAGAAGGATCACTTGAGCCCTGGAAGTGGAGACTGCCACTGCACTCTAGCCTGGGTAACAGAGTGAGACCTGGGTAAAAGAGTGAGACCCTGACTTACTTAAGTAAGTAAATAGATAAACAAATAAAAATAGATAAAATAATTATGTGTCACAGAAGAGATGCTATCAAAGATAGGCTGAGACAGGGAATCACTGAGGAGAACTGAGGACATCTGAAAGCACATCATTTTGTATTTGAAGATGCCAGATTCCCATCAGTACCCAGTGGCAGGCACCTCAGAAGTAGAAGCCACTGGCATGTGAAGCAATACAACATGGTTACTTGGGGAGGGCAAGATGAGAGTGATGGAGACTGGTTCAGTCACACTCATGAGCACAGCAAACTACTGGTAGAGAATGAGTATGGTACCCACAGCATAACATTAATAGAAAAAAATCTCCATCTTTACCAGATGGTGATTAGTGCCTAAAAAATCAGTAATTACAGAAATGCATGGGGACATTTATTTTTTGTGTTCACTTTGGACATTGTGATTTGAGTTTTTACATTCTCAGAAAGGTCACTTCCAAGAAGTTGCCACAATAAGCTGTATAATTGAAAAGAATTGACCACACCAATTTTGGCAGTCAGAGAGAAAACGTAGAGACCAGGTTGAAGTTCAGTGTAGAACTCTTTAGGGCCTTTAGTCCTATATGAGCCTCATAAGACATGACATGAAAACTGAAGAAAACTATTTTAGTCCTGATCTTTCATTCTATCTAATGGAAGATATTTTTTAAGAATACAAAATATGACAAGAACTCTGCCAGACTCTGAAAAATGTAGAGGTAGGTTAACAGGTTTTTTTCAAAGCTATGGAATAAAAAAAAAAAAAAAATCCTAAAGGAGTATATAAGAGAATCACAGGTGATTCCTACAAGCATAACAATTTTTTTTTCTTTTTAAAGAATATTACACAATCTGTCTGAATGGGTCTGAGTACCACTCAGCACTCTAAAACCTATGAGATGTCTATTATTCTCTGATGCCCCTCATTTAGGAAATGGTGTGTACAATGTATACTATCAATAAAATGAAACAAAGATCAACACATACTCTGGCAGGAACACTACCACTGAGGAAATTGAAACGCAAAAGGCATTTTGCCATAAAAATATTTTCTGAAAAAATAAATCCTATTGACATCTCAACAGTACTCTTCAGAGAGAATCGTTTACTGGCCTGCTTTTTAAAAATAGTTTTTTTTATGTCTTTCATAGATAAAATGACATTTAATTTATTTTCCTTTTTTCCAGGTAAAAATTTTTCAAGTATTCTGCCAAATGCTTTGTATCTATGAGAACAATGATCATTTAATCAATGGCTACATATTTATTTTACTTCCATTGTAATCAGATATACATGTTTTACTAAAAAGGCAGAAATTAAAAGCACAATGTGTTAATTAGTTTGACAATTATAATAATAGCATTATTGAGCAATTAGATGGTCCTAGGCCCTTGCTCTGTGCTGTATGAGTGATGTTTTCCTGGTAGATTTTTATACAGTTGGACTGGGATTTAATTATCTCCATTTTACAGAGAAGATGGAGACCATGAATGAATAGACAACCTCTCCCTAAACATTTACCTTGTAAATTAGATGTCTTGCTCTTTCTTCAGGGTCAAATCTCCTTTCCATTATATTATAACAACTGCCACTTAGAAATAAACCAAAGTTGGCTAATTTTATAATTTTTATCAGAAGATTGTTTTGATAGCATGTACCTTTCTTAGGCTGCATATTCTGAAAGGCTAGTATTCACTAGAATAGTCTTGTATTTGAAATATTTTTCAAACATTTCCCTTTTGTTGTACCAATACTATTTTCGTTGTCTATAGTTTAAAAAGAGTGGGTAAGTGTCCCAAGGGTTTGGGAAATGTAAGTATTAAAGCCACCATTTCCTCATCTATAAGAGGTGAGGAGACCTAAACTTGGGATTAAGTGGACTGACAAATGTAAACCCCTTAGCAAAATGCTAGGGACACAGTGTATGTATATGTGTATGTCCAAGATGTTGGGTTCACTCTTTTTTCATGTGGCAGGAAATAAAAGGAGTAGGTAAGTAATTTAATTCATAGATCAACTAATTAATTGGCTACATGGTCACAGATTGTTTGATGAGTACACAATGCATTTGTCTTTTTTTGGAAGGTGAGAAAGTAGAATTTATTGAGAAGACATAAAAACTCCCACAGCAAGAGAGGACCCAAAGGGGTTGCCTTGCATTTATCTTATATCATGCTCATAGTGATCAATTTATGTAGAAATGTAGTCACATTTGATGAGAAGTTGAGATTCAGTTAGGTTAAGCCCAGATCACATAACTTGTGTTTGCCAGAGATGGGTATGAATTTTAGATGCTCTGAAAATATGTCAATTAGGATGTTTTCTATGTAAACAAACAAACAAAAAACTCAAATAAATGGGCTGAACAATAGGGAAATTTGTCAGTACACGTCGCCAGAATTCTAGAGGTAGGGAAGTTTCCACTTTTCACGTAATCTAGGTTCTCTGATTCTATTTACCTGCACATCTCTCATCTTGCCTGTCTCTCTGATATCATTGCCATGTTTAGTCAGAAAGTGTGTGTACCTACAGCAGTTCAATGTTTGGATGTGACAATAGGCACAGGAGAGAAAATATGCTTTCCTTAGCCTTTCAAGCAATAGTCACCAAAATGAGATGTATTGATCCCTTGTCAATCCCTGTATAATGATTATATTTGGTAAAATGCAATTTGTTGATGGGCTTAAGACTTAAAATACACTCACATACACACACACACATACTGAAATAAGCAGATAAAAATTACAAGGTATCAACATTTTTTTCTGGGAAGAGTTGTTTAATCACATTCCAAAATGGGCTTTAAATAAACAATAGTAATGAAATATTTACCCAGTGCTTGTCCTATTAATCTTTGGGCTTAGAATCTTGCATTAGAGAGGAAAAACAGAGAGACAGGTCAGTATTCACAGAATGAACAGGAACAAAATTTTTTACCTAGATGGACTTTGCCCCCATTCCTTACCCATTGCATGGCTTTAGTGAAATGGTTTAATGTTTTTGAACCTCTGTTTCTTCATTCATAAAATAGGTTTCCGTGAGGACTGATTCAGACAATCAAAGCTGCTTAGCAAAAGTGCATTGCTGTCAGGCAGCAGAAGAGGTAGAGAGAAGGGTGTGGAATCTGTTGGACCTGGAGCAAATCTAAGCTTGCACACATTCTTGAATTTCTGTGAGCCATCTGAGAAACAAAAACAGAAACAAAGACAAACTCATTTGTTGTTAGGATACAATGACATTTACACAAAAAACATTTAATCTATTTTCTCTCTCAGAATAGCAGCAGTCCATGGACTTTTTCGTTATTAATATTACTACTGAAGTGCAATTTCTATAGTCAAAGAGTTTATTGTCCAGTAGAAAAAAAGAGATAGAAGTAATAAATAAAATATATTACAAGAATAGTATAGGCATTAAAAGATGTAATTTTGTAGGTCCAGAAGAAGCAGTTTTGTCTCCTTGAGGAGTCAAACATTTCACAGAGGAGGTGAAAATAATTTGTGCAAGGATGTATGCCAGGTATTTCTTACAGAGTGAACAACACGGAGAAAGCCTCAGGGATGTGGGGAAATAAGACGATTAAGTTAGACAACTCATAGTACAGATGAGAACACCGTCTTTCATAGCAAGTCTGCTCCGTCTTATCCAAAGCAAAGATGTTCTGGTGCAGACCCAACTGAGAAAGAAAAAGTGACAGAGAAAACAGATTTCCTCCTTATAATGTGTCAGGGAACTTGGAGTAGATTAAATCCTTGTAGGAAGGCAATAGAGAGGCTCGGCAGCTATTTTGACAGAGCTGAAATAGAGCCAGGAGCCCATTACTTTAATACTCAGGGAAACCAGCCTGATCGGCATCAAAGTCGTTCAGGAAAGGTGGGTAGATTGATGACATGGTCCCAGGTGACATCTTAGAGCAACTGCAGGCTTTCAATCCTGGGCAGATTTCCAACTGACACCCAAATTATCTTCCCATACTACAAATTCCACAGGTTCCTGCCGATGTTTATAATATCAAGAGGTAGGTACACAGTAAGCACTCAATCCTACTTGTTTACTAACTTATCTTGTAAATAATATGTAGGATTTATTGTTCCTTTAAATTAAGATTTAAGGACCAGAATATTATATGTTTGATGTAGTGCAATATTTCCTAGACAAATTTATATGCTGTCTCCCGATTACCTGGCTTTCATTCCACTCTTTAATTTCCACTCATCTCAGGAGTAATAGAATAGACAAGGATGCAGGAAATTTGATCTAAAAGGATATGAATCTAAAGCCAAAGAAGTGAGGTGGAATTTGAGTAATGGTAAAGATGGACAACATCCAGAGACCTATATGAAGAATTTGGAAGAAAGCTGATGCTTTGCTCTGAAATTTCAGATGTGATCATCACAAGCACAAAGAAACTGTCAATTACAAACAGAGTCACTGGCTGAAATGGGGGATTGCCTGTTGCACCCCATTCCTATTCCAGGAGAACAAAAAGCCCACTCAAAATAGTTAAAGATTTACTAGAAGAATAGAATTTTCAAAATACAAGCATGGTAATACTCTTTCCTGTTTAAATTTCTAGTGACTCCAATAGTCTTCAGGATAAAATTCTGTATTCTTTAGGAAGACATCTTTTCAATATTTTCTTCTCATTTTTTTAAGGAATACTTCCCTCACCCCTCAGCATACACGCACGCTATATCCTGTGCTCCAGTTATACTGAATTATCTATAGTTCTCAAAAGTACCTAGTGATTTCACACTTTCCTAACCTTGAACATGCTTCTTTACCTGAAATATTGTTTTACTTCCCCACCTGCCTATTCTTTGTCCAGATATGTCAGAATCATCCTTCCTAATTTATTTCTGAATCAGCTCTGAAATTCCTTCAAATTTGGAGGAAATTGCGAAGATATTTAGTTTTCTTTTTTCACTTGTTGATATCCTTATTTATGTATTCATTACTCCATTGGTCCACAAATATTTGCCAATGTTGACAATACATTTGGGTGAGAGAATATTTACCAAGTCATAGATTGTCTTCAATATCTTCTGCTTTACTCCCCATCAAACTTATCAATTGGCATCTATTTTTTTCCTCTTTTAATTTTTATTTTAAAATTGTGGGGTACAATTCAGGGCTAGGTATACAAATATTCATCATGCAGGTACCCTAAATCAATTAGCATCTTAATTGGCTGTTGGCACTGGGGCAAAACAAAACAAAAAAACATTAATGAAGGATCCTTAAAGAGAGGAGCTTTGTGTTATTTTGGTACACACACAGCTACATGCCTACTTTATAGAAGTAGAATCCATAACAATATGTTAAGGAAATAAGTGCATGAATTAATAAATGAAAACAAACTGCATTCATTTCCCAGCACTGCCATAACAAAGCCCCACAAACTGGGTGACTTAAAACATTTCTGTCTAAAACTGATATATATTGTTCCACAGTTTTTCAAGCTACAAATCCAAAATTAAAGTATCAGCAGGGTCGTGCTCTCTCTGAATGTTCTAGGGAAGAATCTGTTCTATGTCTTTTTCTTAATTTCTGGTGTTTGCTGGCAACTTTTTGCAGTCTTTGACTTGCAGTTAATCCCAGTCTTTGTTGCAATTTCACATGGCATTCCTCCTCCTGTGTAAGTTTATCTCTGGGTCTCTTCTTCTTATAAAGACACTAGCCATAATGAATTGAAAGCCCTCCCTACTTCAGTATATCATCTTAACAAATTAAATCTGCAAAAAAATTACTTTTAATTAAGATCATATTCCAAGGTTCCAAGAAGATTTGAGGATATACTATTCAGTTTGTACAGAGGCCATTGTAAAAAGATACTCAGTAATAATGGGGAAATAGACAGCTTTGTGATCTTTATGTTGTGTTGAAATATTTAAAAAAATAATAATATATAACAAGGTCATTCTCTAATATGTGGAGAATTGTTAAAGCATGTAGTCATCATCCTGCATTAAAGAATATCTAAATCTGGGCAAGGAAAATGGATCTTGATGAGATGACTTAGAATGGAAAATGATACTTAAATTTCACATACCATTTGTGTATAAATGTTCTTCACTGAGATGTTAATAGAGGTTCCATACTTAAATCATTTATTTCCACATATACAATAAATATACATATACATGTACATATGCCAGTGCATATATAAATGTGTATATATATTTCTGAGAATGCAGTTTGATACAAATGGCATGAACTTTACAAGAAAACTTGATTCATATCCAAAAGAAATTACCAACTAATGGTGAAAAATTGGACTATTTATTTAAACTCTTTGAACATAAATGTTTTCATCTCTAAAACAAAAATAATAAAATATAACTCACAGAATTGATGTGATGGTTGAAAAACTTTGAAATTGTGTAACAACTGCTGGGCACAGATTTCTTCTCACTGCATTTCTCCCTCTCATTAATTCTTTCTTACAATACTCAGAAAATGTCGTTTAGAATATATAAAAACTGTGTGTGGTAATTTAGTAATTAATTGTAATTAGTCACATGATATCATAACAAGGCTATGCTTAACAAGGGCTGCAGGAAATTGCAGTTTGTCTGGGGTCTAGTCAATATACCTTATAATATCTTATAATATTAGCAGTAGTAAAGGGTGTCTAACATCAACTTTCCTGGAATGATTAATTAATTTCACTTAATGCATCAACTTGAGTTGATGGGTGGTAAAATTTGGGATCCTTCAGTTGGTAAGAATCATACAGTGGTGGTAAATCTCAATGTGGCTCATTATTTTTTGGTAGTGTCTTACATATGCTAGTCAGAATTCCATGAGTATAGGCAATAAAAATGGACTAAAAGTGAATTCAGTCTGGCTAAAATGAATCCTTAGCAAGAATGTAGAACACCTCAGAGAATAAAAGAGATAGCTTAAGAATCTGGCCAGGAACCAGGGTAATCAAAAGAATCCTGGTAGTAGAAAATAAATGGCAGAAATGTTATTATATAACTTTTAAAAAGGTTCTATGCTTAGGTTAATACCTTTCAAGATTCAAAGTTCTAGAAGAAAGAAAAACAAATGGTCTAGATTTTGTTATATATTCAGTCCTTATTTGAAGATACTGTACAACATTAGCAACAGCTCACAATGAAGTGAATTTGATCCCCCAAAAGGAAAAGGAATAAGGTACTTTTACAGGAGAGGAAGCATATTGTTAAATGGGAGGGGGGGGGGGTAGTTGGCATGAACTAGAAAATGGAAATACTTCCTTTGTTTCCATCTTCCCCAACCATCTTGCAACTTAAAATTTAAGCTCATAAAGAGAAACTGAAAATAGGAACTGTGTTTAGTGGAAAAAAACTTAGAGTCTTTTCCACAAAAACATGAATTATAATTCATCTCCCAAAACACAGCAATGTCTCAAGAGAACTATGGCAGTCCAGGAGTAACTTAGAGAATAAGTCAGTTTGATTCAATGTATTTAGTTCAAGCATTCATAAGGTAGTGACTGAAATGAATAAACATTAGATACTTTTATCAGTTGTTAAGATTTTCTAATAATATTCTAACTCATAGGAGCTAACGATGAGGAATATAAAAGGGCACCCTTTAACTGTGTTTAGGACTAAATTATATTGCTTGTTGCTGTTAGAATCAAGATTTAAATATAACCAAAATAGAGACAATATTGTTTATTTTAACGATAATAAGAACCAGTCACGATTTAGAAATGTTCTCTAAGGTCAAATCCAATTTTAATAATTTTGCGTTGCATCTGACAGTTTGATACACAAAAATAATGACTTTTAATTTTATGTGGCAAAAATTGAGAAGTGAGTTTTCTATATCCACTGCAAAGACCAAATGTTGTGTGTGTGTGTGTGTGTGTGTGTATATATATAAATTTTTTTTTTTTTTGAGTTGTAGTCTTACTCTGTCTCCCAGACTGGAGTGTAGTGGCCGCTCCTGGCCACCGCAGCCTCCACCTGCTGGGCTCTGGCGATCCTTCTGCCTCAGCCTTCCAAGTAGCTGGAACTACAGGCGCGCGCTACCACATGCGGCTAATTTTTTTGATTCATTGTAGAGATGAGGTCTCACCAAGTTGCCCAGGTGAGTCTCGAAACGGTGGGCTAAGGCAATCCGCTCACCTCAGCCTCCCAAGGCGCGGGATTACAGGCTGAGCCACCAAGTCCAACTCAAAAAATATATATAATAAACTGAAGTACTGATCATTAACAAATAACATGCCAATATTTTTTTCAATTTTTGACTTTATGATTTTTGTTCAGAATGCCAAATGTTTTTCTTTCAGATACAAAGTCCTTAAAATGCAAAATAAAATCTGAGGTATAATACAAAAAAATTCACTGAATAATACAAAAAAAATCACTGAAAATTGTCTGAATACTTGAAAGCAATTGTTTGTCTTATTAAACACTCACTATTCTGAATTTCTTCATTGCCTTACTTTTCTCTTCATTTAATCACAAGTTGTGCTTTAAAAATACTTGTATTTGTATATACTGTTTGGGAATAATGAGAAAAGTTTGCTTCTACTGGCTGGCCTGAAAATTAAAAAAAAAAAACAGATGCAAAAGTACATTTTTTTAGTTCATAAAAACCTCTCTAATGAGACAGATGAAAATATGAATTGCTTCTAATGAGCTCAGAATTGCATATACTTCCCTTGGTTTAATTTTCTAAGTGTTATAGATATTTGTTGTTGTGCTTATTATAAAACAAGAAGTGGTCACTAGGCTGTGATAAACCAATTTGTGAGATTAAAGTGCTGAACTTGAACAGTTTCATTAAATTCTAAGTCATAAGTTGAAATCGGAATTTTAAAAGCCTCTTTTTCTTATTTACACAAGACCCACAGCATTTATGTAAGCAGAAAGTAGTGCCAATTAATGCCAACGCTGTTGATGAGGTCTAGGAGGACCCTTAAAAATGCTGTCTTTTCACCATATCTCCCCTTCATCTTTATACATACTCTTGCCCCTAAAACTGCAACATTCAAGCTGTAATGACATTAAAACTCAACACCCCATAATACTCCAAGCTTACTTCCTGGCTAGTACATGTTTAAAAATAAACTCTTCTATTCCTTCTTTAATATGTTACACTTGGGGGTTACAGAATAAGGGTTGATCAAATTGAAAAGAAATTGATTATTGCAATGTGCTGTTTCTTATATAAAGATGAACAGAATTACAGTAACTATTATTTGTATGCAAACAACAGCATCTAGTTAATTAGCAGTGCTACTTAGAAATTATGGGTTTCTCAAAAACTGCAGGGTGTAATAAAACAGAATAGGAGATCATTAGCTTTCAGTAATGAAATCAAGAAAAATAAGCACAGACCTGCCTTTCTTTAACCCCCTGAAACCAAAGAAAAATGTATAACCTGAATGCAAGAATATACCATTTAATTCTTACTAGATGCAATATAAATTGAGCACATATTGAAACACATGAATATATTTAAATTCCTATCAAACACATCATCCAAGTATCTTATTATCAGTTTTATCAATTACTATACTTATGGGTAACCACCAGGATGTTAAGGAAAAGAGGATTCATGTGACTTGAAATAATTTAAATTATCTTGACATATTATTCATCAAGACTCCTATAAGCCTGTCTTATTATCATTCTTTTTCACATAAATAATTTTACAAAGGATATGTTTATATATGAGTAATGTGTGTACTTGTGTGTATAACTCATTCATATCAGAGACAACCTCTCCATAGGGAGGAAAAATATTGATTCTGGTTCTTTCTTTATGATTTTAAGTAAGTTAACCTCAATGCTAACACTTATTAGGTGTGTAACCTTGGAGCATACGACTTAATTTCTATATGGTTCAGTTTTCTCAGCTTTAAAATGAGACTGCCACATCACACAAGGGAAGTGAGGATATAATTCGAGGGGAAATGTTATTAGTATAGTGCCTAACAAGTCACAGGCATTGGATAAATGTTAGTCTCCATCTGTTATCTTCCTTAACCATGATAACATCTGCAAACCATAGGCTCTTGCTTCACATTGTTGGCAAGAAAAGAAATGACCCAGCAATTTTTCCTTTAGTTGTGAATCTGGGCAAAGTGCACAAAGTGTGTCCCAATGGATTGCACGCTCTAATTTTTCACAAAATCTCAAAATAAGAATTAACCTTGTCAGGAACCTGAGCATGATGGTACTATTTTGGCTTTATTTTGTGTTTTAAAGTCTTATAGTGATATTTGGGTCCCCACTATCCCTTAAAAACACACCACAAACAAACATGCACGTTTGGAAAATGGTTTCGGAGGCACCACAAAGGGTTCTGAATGGCAAATGCACTCTCCTTGCAGGGGGCCACAACATTATGCCCAGTGCAAAAGTATCTGTGTGCCCTCCCTCCGGCTTCTGCCAATGTTGCTAAGTCAAAGGCACTTCACATAATTTCAACACTTGTGAAATTACCCTCACACCTGGAGACACACTAATAAGCAGGAAAAACACCAGAAAATGTATTTCCAAAGTTGACTCTGCAATACTCCATCAGGTTATGTTATAATAAGCTCTTGCCATCAAAACTGCTGCAATCAGAAAACACTCTCAGAGAAAAAAATTTAGAAAGCATACAGTAGTTTTTATGCACACATGCACACACACACATTCATATATATGAGATGATTAGACAAAGTAAGACAAACAATTAAGAGAAAAAAGTAAAACAAATAAATACTGAGCAAGAAAGATAACTGGAAACATTGTAATATATAAAGTTATTTCTTTCAGTAAGCTTGCAGAAGTCACATATGCATTTCAGCTGGGAAATAATAACCTATATGACATTAACCTAAATATAAATCTGTGCAGCAAAGTAAAGTCATTCTTAAAAAAGGGGGGGGGGGGCTGGAGAAAAAAAATCAGAAATAAACCCTACATTTGAATTCATTTTAATTTGCTTTCTATATTTTATTGTAATTTAAGAAAACACACTCCTTTTCCCAGAAGAAAATTTTTATATTTCAATTCCTTTAGTTCTTTTTAATTTTTGTAATGATATTTGGGATAGACAATTAACAAATATGTCTGCCTCTTGCACTCAATTCTTCTAACGCGTGGCCGTTAAATTTTTTTTGTACATGAAGATTGTTAGCAGAACAATTAGCATTTAAAGCTACAGTGACCTAAGCTCTGTGCATCACTGTGATTAGTTTGGACTCTAATATCAGTTACATCACCAAGATGCCTTAGATACCAAGATAAAAAGCTTCTTGCTCTAGTCCAAAGGACATTGGATAATAGTGTGATACATGGGCAGTGAAACATAAAGGACAAACTAGCGTGATTATGTTTGATTTGTGTTGACTTAGAAACTGAGAAAGGTTTCTCAGACTTGAGAGTACCAGCAAATGAGGATAGAAATGGTCTGTCGGATGTGCCTCCTTTGTAACTGCTATGCTATTTAAAAACCTAATTTCAGCACAGTTGTTCTCTCTGGAGAGATTCTCTTAAATTTTGTCAGTTACAGGGCTCATTTATTAACAATGCCAACAAAATAGAAGGTGAGGAGAGAAATATTTGCTTTTGTTATTAAATAGGCTTTTGCTGATTTTAATTTAAAACATACATCATGAAGTTCATAAGTTTTGCCAGGTTTTCTGCTTGTCACTGGGAATACAAATATGATAAATACCTCCTGATATATGTGTATGTATTTGTGCATGGACTACACTGAATCAGAATATACCATAACCAACCAAATACATTTAAACATACAGGATATATTTATCTATATACAATGATACATATTTCATGATTTTGCAGGATTTAATATCATATATTAAATCTTCTATCAATTCTCATATTTAGAGCAGTAAAACTATTCTGTATGATTAACAGTGAATACATATATTATAAATTGTCCAAACCCATAGAATGTACAACATGAAGAGTGAACCCTCTTGTGAATAGTGGACTTTGGGTTATATTACAATGATGTCTATTCAGGGTCACTAATTGTAACAAACACACCACTCAGGTGGACCTGTTGACAATGGGGGAAGCTGTGCATATCAGGGGTCAGTAGATATACAAGACATTTTTGTACTTTTTCTCTCAATTTTACTGTGAACCAAACTTTTCTAAGAAGTAACATTTATTATATATATATACATACATACATATCTGTATACATATATATGGCACAATCTGCAAGTTTCTGAGTCTACTAACATTATGCTTCGAGATTTAACCATTTTAATGCACGTGTCTTGTTCATGTTAACTTCAATATATGTTTGCCTCTTTATAAATATTTAATTTATTTATTATGACTCACAATATTGAGGCACATGCTTTATGCATATCTCCTTGGACACACTTCAAGGAGTATCCTTAGAAGTAAAATTGCAGCTGGTTGCAGTGGCTTCCATGTGTAATCCCAGCACTTTGGCGGGCAGAGGCGAGAGAATTGCCTGGGTCCAGGGGTTTGAGACCAGTCTGAGAAACTTGATGAGACCTCATTTCGGCAATAAATCAAGAAAAAATAGCTAGGATGGTGGCACGCACCTGTAGTTTCAGCTACTTGGAAGACTGAGGCAGGAGAATTGCATGAGCCGAGCAGGTCGAGGCTGCAGTGGCAGTGCACATATATACATATATATATATATATTCTCACAGTATATAGTTTTGTAATTTTTCCACTGTTTATGAATTATCGTATTAGTAACAATTATTTTTTAAAAATATTTTTATGTCTTAATATTTTCCCTTATTGTTGCTCTCAAGACTGTTCTAATTTGATTACATAATATTTTGCAATTTTTCAAAAGTTATAACTAGAAGTGTTTTTTGTGTGTTGTGAGATAGACATCCCAATTTGTTTACTTTTGGTCATATGAAAAGTGACTACACATACATGGATCTCTTTCAAATGGCCAATTTTGTTCCACTGATGTCTTCTGTTGCTATTCCCAAAAGCACACTTTCTTAAGTTCTAGTGCTTTAAGATACTTTATATCAGTAGATGAGTTTCCCACTGAATTATTCAAGCCTCTTCTGAGTCCTCTTGCACTGTGCAATTCTCCTTAATTTTCTTACTTACATTACATTTATTCCAAAGGAGTTAGTAATTGGGTTACCATGAAAATACAATTGCTCTTCTATTGTATTATTAAGGTTTATAAATGGTGTATAGAAATGTTGTTGTATTAAGCAACATGATGAACTTTCTTAGAATGAATAACTTATTTGTAGATCATCTTGAATTGTTTTGTTAGAAAACCATGATGCTTGCTTTTTTTTCTTTCTTTGAAATTCATTATTTCATCTCTCTTCTTAATCTACCTTCTGATTTTTCTCCTCTTCTTCCTTCTTATTATTTTCTTATTATTTTAAAGCAGGATTTATTGAGAGGACAGAAAAGCTCCCACAGTGGGAGGGGACCCAAGAGAGTTTCCCTTATTTTCTTATTTTAATATCTAGGATACCTGACATAATGTTGAATAAAATTTTTGAGAGAAGGAGTCCTTAATGTGTTCCTGACATATAAATCAGGATGATTAAAATCCAGTTTGTTAAGCATCTTTGTATGGATAAAGATTGATTTGATATGACGTTTTCATCCAGATATGGAATTGACTCAATTTTTAAAAATCTGTTCTTGTGGGCGAGTGAGGCAAGATGGTGACAATACTGGTGGGGGCATGAAAGTCTCTGCAAGTGTGGGTGTCCATAAAGACAGTCTGCTTGAGTGGGTTAGTGCAGCTGAGTGAAAGTCAGTCTAAAAGAAGACTGGTGATTAAGCACCTGGGGCTCCCCTCCAGAAGCAGCTGCAACCCATCACTGCCCTGAGATTGAAGCCCTTCGTGTATAGGATCGTCAGTCATTCTCCGGGGTATCTCTGGAGGAGGCAGTAGAGGTCAGCTGCTCTTCAGTGCCTGACACCTGGCCCATGACACCAACTGTGGCAGTGGGTCGACTGCTGGCAGAAGGAAGCTTGGAAAGGGTGCAGGGAAAAAATCTGGTGCTGAGCTGCACCACTGGTGAGGATGCACTGACTACCACCATTTTCCCTGTCCTGGGACCAGGCAGAGACCTGCATTGGCACCCCTGGCTTTGTTCAACCTCCAACTTGGAACCCAGAGGTGATCTCTGCACTTTTCTGGGATATACCATCACTAACTCAGAGAGCAAACTTCAGGAGTGGACATGAAGCGATGGATGCCCCACTCCCACACTGAACCATGCATGGACACATCTTATGTGAGACTTTATGGGGATTAGCAGCAGCAGAAGTGAACAAGTTGGGTGAGTAGGGATCTGATTAATCCTTTTCCCACAGCAGTCTGTGGGCCATCTAACCATTCCAAGAGCAACTCCATCAGTCAATGCTGAGGGCAGAGAGAAAGGGTTGGAGAACAGAGCCTGCTCCCTATGGCAACAGCCAGAAGTGACAGTATTGCTTGTGAAAGGAGCCTGAAGTTCCAAAAACAGTCAAGAAGGAGCTCCTTTGTTTTTGTTTATGTTTTAGTACTTGTTTTGTTTTTGATATTTTGGAGTTTTTTAGTGTCTCAGTTTGCAATATGCATATTTTTGAGGGCAAGTGCATCATCAGATTTTATTTTGTTCTGTTTGCATGTTTGTTAGTATGTTTTTTGTTTTCTTTTTGTTTGTTTGTTTATTCATTAGTTGATGTGCCTTTCCGTTTTACTTCTCCTTCTCCTCTCTCTTCATCTTCCTCTTGTCTCCCTTCTTCCTTTTTCCATTATTTTGCTTTTACTTGTCTAATTTTGCTTTCATACTTATGCCCCCACCTCATGGAACAGATGGCAAGGTGGTTGGAAGCGGGTTCCAGAGGGCCCAAATACCTGTCAGTAGATACTGTGATCTGTAGGTAGCTTCTGAACAACAGTTCCCCCCATCACACCCTAACCAAATCTCAAAACTGCAAAAAGCACAGCCTCCATCCCAGTCTGGCTTTAAAATTGAACAAATTCGGATGCTCTATATAAGGAAGAAAAGGGGATTGAGCAAACAGTAGTGAAAACTGTCCTCTCATCACTGAACAATGAAATGAAAGAAGGAGGGAAAGGGGGAGAAAATTATCACAAACAGAAGAATCACAGACAGGTTTGGTGGCTCAGCCTGTAATCCTGCGCCTTTGGAAGGCTGAGGTGAGTGGATTGCCTGAGCCCTCGGGTTCAAAACCCATCTGGGCAGTGAGACCTCATCTCTACAATAAATCAAAAAAATTAACTGGGTGTGGTAATGTGCACCTGTAATTCTGCCTACTTGGAAGGCTGAGGCGAAGGATCACCGGAGCCCAGCAGGTCAAGGCTGCAGTGGCCAGGAGCGGCCACTGCACACCAGTATGGGTGACAGAGTGAGACTCCAACTCAAAAAAAAGAAGAAGAATCAAAGGAGGAACACAGGTCCCATACAGACCCCTGGGAAGAAAGCAACTGAGAATACAGACTTCGAAATTCGAACAATGAAGAGCCCCCAGAAAAACTGGTCTCAAACCACAAACCTAGAAATTAAGATATTAATAAAGAATGAATAGAAAAGAGGAGAGACAAGAGGCAAGAATGAAGGAGTTGATCACTGAGATGATGGCAGTAAAGAATACACTGAACAAAATAAATAACAAACTGACAATCATGGAAAGCAGAATTAACAAAGGAAAAGAAAGAACGTCAGAGCTTGAGGATCAAAATATGGAACTGACTCAAACTATTAAAAATGAAGAAAATAAGCTTAAAAAGTTGGAACAAAGCCTCCAAGAGATACGTGATTATATCAAAAGGTTGAACCTATGATTAATTGGTATTCCTGAGGCAGACAGAGAAACAGAGACCACCCTAGAACAAACATTTCATGAAAATTTCCAGTAAAACTTCCCTCATCTCATCAGAGACAGGACTATTCAAACACAAGAGATTCAGAGAACCCTTGCAAGACATTAGATGATAAGACCCACTCTTAGACACATAGGAATCTTACATAAATAAAAAAGAAAAAAAGCTAAAGGCAGTAAAAGAGAACAGTCAGACTACTTACCAGGGAAGACTAATTAGAATGGCAACAGACTTAACTGCAGAAACACTATAGGATAGAAGAGATTAGAGTCCAGTCTTCAAAGTTCTCAAAGATAAACAATTCCAGTCAAGAATTTCCTATCCAGCTAAGCTAAGTTCATCAGCAATAGAGAATTAAAATCTTTCCCAGACATTCAATCCCTAAGAGTTTATGCTCCATCCAGACTAACTCTACAAGAAATGCTTAAGAATGTATTAAACATGGAAGAAAAAAAAGAGAACAACAAAAAAATGGTATTCCCAAGAATGCAACAAAGAGATTGAAAACACACATAAATCAACCCAGAAATGAAAATAAAGCCAACAAACAAACAACAACAGTTACAGCTCAATAATAAGCCTGAACATGAATGGACTAAATGTATCACTGAAAAGACATATAATGGCAAAGTGGATACAAAAAAATGATACAACAATATGCTCTCTCCAGGAGACACATCTCATCAGAATAGACACTCAAAGACTCAAGAGGATGGAAAGCAAAATTTCAGGCAAATGGAGCTCAAAAGGAAACAGGAGTTGCGATCTTAACATCAAACAAAATGTCCTTTATGCTATCAAAAATTAAGAACAATGTGGAGAATCAATACATAATGATAAAAGGTTCACTCCATCATCAATAAATATTCATCCTAAACATATATGCACCCAACATAGGAGCACCAATCTTTATAAAGCAGCTTCCAGGTAATCTAAAAAAAGATATTGACTCTAACACTATCATAGCTGGGGATTTAAATACCCCAAACAACCCTAAACAGATCATTAAGACAAAAAGTCAGCAAGGATATCAGAAACCTCAACTTGATGCCTGACCAAGTGGACTTAATAGATACCTACAGAACACGCCACCCAACAACCACAAAATGGACATTCTACTCAGCACTACATGGAACATACTCCAAGATTGTCCACATCCTTAGCCATAAGTCTGGAATAAACATATTTCATAAGATCAAAATACTGCTATGCACCTTCTCAGACTACAGTGGAATAAAAATAAATGTTAACACCAACAATGGTGCTCCAAAACCCACAAAGATGTGGATACTAAACAGCATAATGCTGAGCAGCACCTGAGTGCACATGGAACTCAAAGCAAAAATTAAAATATTTCTGTAAATAAATGAAAATAAAGACCACAGCTTACCAAAAGCTCTGGAACACCATGGAACCAGCACTGAGAGGAGAATTCATTTCCTTATGAACACATGTCAAGAAAATGGAAAGATCACAAGTTAATAGCTAACAAATCACCTAAGGGAGCTGGAAAGACAGGACTGCCAAAACCTTAACTTCAGGAAAGGAATTCAGATCACCAAAGAAAAAGTCCGCATACAGGACACTGAAGACAAAAATATCATCAAAAAAATCAACAAAACAAAAAGCTGGTTATTTAAAAGAATAAACAAGATTGGTGGACCCCTAGCCAGATTGACCAAGAAAAGGAAAGAAAAAGCCCAAATAAATACAATCAGAAATTCAAAATAACAAATCACAATGGACCCTGAAGAAATATAAAAAATTATCAGAGATTACTGCTCACACTAGTATGGAAACAAACTTGAAAACCTAAATGAAACGGAGAACTCTCTGACATGATATAACTTCTCAATTTTGAAACAAGAAGAAATTAAGACATTAAATAGACTAATAACAGCCCAAGAAATCAACTCCATCATAGGAAAATTACCCTAAAAAAAAAAAGTCTTGAACCAGACAGTTTTCCAGCAGAGTTCTACAAAACATACAAGGAAGAGCTGATACCAATCCTAGTGAAAGTATTCCAAGCAATTGAGAAAAAAAAAGCTATCCCTGAATCATTTTATGAAGCTATTCATAACACTGATGCCCAAATCAGGTAAACATACACCAAAGAAAAAGAGCTACAGGCCAATATGCCTGATCAAAACAGTTGCTAAAATATTCAACAACATTCTAGCAAACTGGACCCAAAAACACATCTCAAATATTATCCACCATGAACAAGTAGGCTTCTTACCTGGTATATAGGACTGGTTCAACATCTGCAAGACCATAAATGTAATTAAATACACCAGCAGATGTAAAAATAGGAATCACATGATTATATCATTAGATGCAGGAAAAGATTTGGATAAAATCCAGCATCCATTTTTTATTAAAAAAAAAAAAACAAAACCCTTGAACACCTAGGCATATAGGGAACATACCACAAAATAGTAAGCATCTACAATAAACCCACAACCAACATATTGCTAAATGGACAAAAATTGAAAGCATTTATCTTGAAAACCGGAACAAGATAAGACTGCTCACTTTCAACCCTCCTGTTCAACATAGTGTTGGAAGTCCTAGCTAGAGCAATCAGACAAAAGAAGAAAATCAGGGTATCCAAATAGGAAAATAGGAAGTCAACCAATCCCTCTTTGATGACTATGTAATTCTATACCTCAAAAATCCAAGAGAATCTGTCAAAAACCTTCTTGCACTGATAAAAGATTTTGACAAAATCTCAGGCTACAAA
The DNA here is from genome assembly GCF_000164805.1 of Carlito syrichta. Lineage (NCBI taxonomy): Eukaryota > Metazoa > Chordata > Mammalia > Primates > Tarsiidae > Carlito > Carlito syrichta. The sequence continues at coordinate 661,585 of NW_007248756.1, forward strand.
ATTGGCATGCAAAAGATAGTCACATTCTTATATACAAACAATAAACAGGTAGAGAGCCAAATAAAAAGCCTAATCCCATTCACAATAGCAACAAAAAAATGAAATACCTCAGCATCTTCCTAACCAGATAACTGAAAGACTTTTACAACAAAAACTACAAAACATTGCTAAAGGAAATCAAGGATGACACAAACAAATGGAAAAATATTCCATGCTCATGGATTGGAAGAATCAAAATTGTTAAGATGTCCATCCTACCCAAGGCAATCTACAGTTTTAGCAGAATACTCATTAAATTACCATTATCATTCTTCTCAGACCTGGATAAAACAATACATAAATTCATATAGAAACATAAATGAGCGTGATAGCTAAAACAGTCCTCAGAAAAAGAAACAAAGTGGGAGGTATCACACTTCCAGATTTTAAACTTTTTTATAAGACTACAATAATCAAAACAGCCTGGTACCAGAACAGCATATAGACTAATGGAACAGGAAAGAGATTTCAGAAACAAAATCTCAATTTCTCAAATCAATTCAGCTTTGACAAAGCCTCCACTAACAACCACTGTGGAGAGGAGAACCTATTCAGTAAATAGTGCTGGGAAAACTGGCTGATCACGTGCAGAAGATAAAAACAAGACCCCCTACCTATCACCATATACAAAAATCAACTCTAAATGGATCAAAGACCTGAACGTAAAACCTCAAACTATTAGAAACTTAGAAAATGCAGGGACACTTTTATGGAAATTGAACTGGTAACCAATTCCTGATCAAAACCCGATAAGCCCATGCTGTAAGAGATAAGATAGACAAGTGTTACCTCATCAAACTGAAAAGCTTCTGCAAAGCAAAAGAAACCATTAAGAGAGTGGGGACACAGGCCACAGACTGGGAAAAAATATTTGTGAACTATATATCTGACAAAGGCCTAACATCCAGGATCTACAAAGAATTCACACGTGACAAAAAGAAAAAAACAAACTGCCCTATTAAAAAGTTGACCAAAGATATGAATAGACAGTTCTCAAAAGAAGACTTACAAGCAGCCAACAGATACATGAAAAAAATGCTCAGCTTCACTAATCATCAGAGAAATGCAAATTAAAACCACACTGAGATACCACCTAACTCCAGTCAGGATGGCCATCGTCAATAACTCAAAAATCAACAGATGCTAGAGAGGATGCACAAAAAAGGGAACACTTCTACCCTGTTGGTGAGAGAGTAAACTGTTACAATCTCTGTGGAAAACAGTGTGATGATTCCTAAAATATCTAAAAATAGACCTTCTATTCCACCCAGCAATCTCCCTCCTGGGAATATACCTGGAGGAACACAAATTACTCTATGAAAAAGATACCTACACGCATATTTATTGTAGCATCATTCACAATAGCAAACACATGGAACTAACCGTGCTGCCCATTGAAAATAAGGATTTATAAAAACGTGGTATGTATACACAATGAAATATTACATAGCCTTAAAGAAGGACAAATTTATGAACTTGGGTGGATTGGGAGTCTATAATATTCAGTGATCTAGCACATATACAAGTAACTGAGTACCACATGTTCTCACTCTTAAGCGGACCCTGAACTATTATCATAAACTATCAGAAAGGGATAGACAGTAGTGGGAAACTGCCCAGCATTGGGTTGGGGGGCACTTCATCAATAAAGATACCTGATCTCAAACCGGGTGAAATGGGGACTAAAGTGAAGTTCAAACTTTGACTGCAGCACAATGACCATTTGTACATCTTACCCTGAATTTTACCCCACATCTTTAAAATAAAAACAAATTTAAAAAAAATCTGTTCATATGTTTTGTGTGTGTAGCCTGGTTTGGTATGAAAGTCATATGAACCTGTTTGATTTATTTGCTCTTTGGTATGAGTATGTTAGAACACAATATTTTCGTCTGGTTGCTTTTGAGAGGAAGATTTTTTTTTTTTTTTGCAATTTTAAATGTTTTAATGGAAATCAATTTATTCAATCTTTTGTTCCTAATCAAATTTGGTAACTAATATTTTTGTAGAGAAAAAATATATTCTATACAAACTTTCAAAATTATTGGCATGTATGTTCATAGGATGTGCTGAATAGATTTTCAATGTCAGAGTCACTGCAATTATACATTTTGAATTTCTAATAATATTTGTTCCTTTTATCCTTTTATCAGTCTTTTGATATTTACCTATTATATTAATATGTTTGTAAAGGATTTATTTTTTGATAATTATTGCTTTTTTATTTTACTATCATATTTCTAAGAGTTTGAATCCCTTATTTAATAAATAGTTTTTCCTCATATTTTAATTTTAACAACTAGCTCATTTATTTTGTGTGCTGTTCTTAAGTTCTAATATACACGCTGGCAGATGCAAATTTATTTACAAATACTACTTTGGCTGTATCCTACACATTTTGTCATGTATTATGTATTGCATATCATGATTTTAAATATCAAATGTTTCCAGTGTAATTTCTTTAACTCATGAATCATTAAAGAATTAATTTTTAAAGTTTCAAAACCAATATTTGTGTGAATGCTTTTGGTATTTAATTATTCTTCTACATTGATTTTCCATATAATTTCAATGTAGTAAAATATATTTTTTAATAATTGAAAAAACTTTTAGACTTTTTTTTTATATTCTCTTTTTTTTCCCATTAATCAGTATTTTTTATTATGGTTTTGTGGGGTACAGTTAAGGGTTAGGTGTACAATGACGTTTCATTCAGGCACCCTGTAGATAAGAAGTGTTTTCCCATCCCCCGACAGATATTTGCTACTGTTAATCCCATCCCCCTCCCCCCCATAGTTTCCCAGTACCATCCGTCATTTTCTCATAGTATTGCATTGGATGTTCAAGGTCCATTATATGAGTGAGAACATGTGATATTCGGATTTTTGTTTTTGTGAGAGGTCACTCAGTATTATAGACTCTAGTTCCATCCAGGTTGCAGCGAAATTCATGATTTTGTTCTTTTTTATGGCTGCGTAGTATTCCATCGTGTATATGTACCACATTTTTTTAATCCAGTCCTCTTTTGATGGGCAGCATGGTTGTTTCCAGGTTCTTGCTATTGTGAACAATGCTGCGATAAACATACGTGTGCAGGTATCTTTTTTATAGAGTGATTTGTGTTCTTCAGGGTATATTCCCAGTAGGGGGATTGCAGGGTCATATGGAAGGTCAATTTTTAGAGCTTTTAGGAATCGCCACACTGCTTTCCACAGAGGTTGCACTAGTTTACACTCCCACCAACAGTGTAGAAGTGTTCCCTTTTCACCACACCCTCTCCAGCAGCTGTTATTTTTTGAGTTGTTGATAATTGCCATTCTGACTGGAGTTAGGTGGTATCTCAGTGTGGTTTTGATTTGCATCTCCCTGATGATTAGTGAGGTTGAGCATTTCTTCACTGTT